>NC_025695.1:20640148-20652770 GCF_000633955.1 Camelina sativa | reverse complement strand
AGTCCTTGAAGCATCTCAAAGGACAACAGAAGCTCAACAAGAGACATGCCAGATGGATGGAGTTCATAGAGACTTTTCCCTACACGGTTAAATACAAGAAAGGTAAGGATAATGTAGTCGCAGATGCATTATCTAGGAGGTACACTCTCGTTTCTACCTTGTCTTCTAAGCTTGAAGGTTTTGATAAAATAGTAGAACGTTATAAGACTGACATTGATTTCGCTGAGAGCTATGGCAAATGCCATAAGTTTGGTTTTGAAAACTACTATAGGCAGGATGGATATCTATTTTATAAGGATCCATTGTGCATACCCAGAGGATCCATAAGGGAACTGTTGATTAGAGAAGCTCACGGAGGTGGACTAGCTGGATATTTCGGAGTGTCAAAGACACTACTTGGACTGCAAGAACATTTCTATTGGCCTCAAATGAAGAAAGACGTTGAGAAAATCTGTTCTAGGTGCCATATCTGCAAAATGGCCAAGGGTAAAGTACAGCCCAATGGCTTATACACTCCTCTCCCTATCCCTTCTCAACCTTGGACTCATATTTCTATGGATTTTGTTCTTGGCTTACCTCGAACCAGAAATGGTAGAGATTTGATTTTCGTTGTGGTTGATAGGTTTAGCAAAATGGCTCACTTCATTGCCAGTCACAAGACGGATGATGTTGTTATTGTAGCTAACTTGTTTTTCAGGGAAGTAGTACGTCTGCATGGAATACATCAAGTAGTCGTTTCAGACCGAGATACTAAATTTCTAGGACACTTCTGGAGAACCCTATGGGCTAAACTCGGAACCAAGCTATCATTCTCAACCACATGTCATCCGCAAACAGATGGGCAAACCGAAGTGGTGAACAGGACGCTATCTACACTCTTCAGGACCTTAGTGAAAAGCAATCTCAAGTCATGGGAAGAATGTTTACCACACGTAGAGTTCGCATATAATCACACTAAGAATTCTGCTACTCTATTCTCTCCTTCTGAAATTGTTTATGATTTTAATCCACAATCACCTCTAGACTTGATTCCTTTACCTTTATGTGTGAAGTGTAGCTTTGATGGCAAAGAAAAGGCTGAACAGGTCAGGAGGAAACATGCTAAAGCTAAGGAGAACATAGAGAAAAGAACCAAGCAGTACGAGAAACATGCAAACAAGGGCAGAAAGGAGATCGTTTTTGAAGAAGGAGACTTGGTGTGGATTCATCTACGCAAGGATAGGTTCCCAGAAGAGAGGAAAAGCAAGCTTCTACCACGAGCTGATGGTCCATTTGAAGTCATCAAGAAGATCAACGACAACGCCTACCAGATTGATCTTCAAGGTAAGTATAATATATCTTCAACATTCAATGCTTCTGACTTGCTTCCTTATTATGCAGATCCCGATTTGAGGACAAATCCTTTTGAAGAGGGGGAGGATGATATGATCGTGGCCAGCAAGGAGACAGAAGCTGCAGAGAAACCGGAGATCGTGGGAAGGATCACTCGTTCAAGAGCTAAGGAGATGGCCAAGGAAGCTCATGCACTCATAGCTGACGGGTCATTCAATCTACCGAGGATCCAAGTCTTCAACATATCCACCCTGAAGACTTCACCCGGTAATGATAACTAGATAACTTAGGTGTGAAGTTTGTACTCTTTTTCCCATAGCTGAGTTTTGTCCCAATGGGTTTTCTCGGTATGGTTTTTAATGAGGCAAATGGATCACTACGTCGAGTTATCTAGAAGTCATTACCAATGGGGATGATTTACAAGTCACCATGACTTCTGTACTAATACAAGTGACTTCTGTACTATTACAGATCACGTAGACGCTTCGTTGTTTTCTTATTTCCTTTACACGCCTTGTTGTTTTATTTTGAACTTCCTGTTGTTTGGAGTGTCGAACCCAAGGGTTGATTATAAAACCCAAAAGCGACGCCTCCTTGTTTGGTAGCGAAGAAGTTTTATGTAACAAGTATTGTTGAATCTTTCTTCTCTCAATCTGAACTCGTGAATGCGTTCATGATTCCGAGTTTCTAAACACTTTGTGATTAAGAAACTCTTCACTTTATTTTCGAATCCATATAACCATCTCACACTTCTCACCATCGAATCATTGCTTTTCTCTCTCGAACATCACCTGCCGTCATTCACAATCCACTTGTGTTTTATCACCAGCAATTCACGTCACCAATTACCTGTCATCAGCCTCCATCAGAGTTTCGTCCTAGGGAGTTCGTATTAAACATCCTCTGCCCCATCATTCGCGTTCGAATCAGCCACATTATCAACACCAACGCCATCAACTTAGCCCCCCTTCAATGAGATATCCTGGCCAGCGTAACTACTTTCACTTTGCTTTTGATTGCAGTGACTAATACTTTTCCTACTGATCCGGGAAGCTTAACGAAACTTTCTGCCCAACAATCTTCTCTTTTTAAGCCCTTTCAACCTCCCTTCCATTTTCTTGTAATGCCGCTCTAACTTTTTGAGCTTCACTTCATATTCGGACCTAAGATCACCTAACTGCTTCCCGAACCAACTCTTTCGTTCAGACAACTCATTACCTTCAATGTCGTCCACCACTGTAGGAAGTTTCTTTTTTTTTTAAACTCCCTCATCTAAGGGAAAGTGTTTGCGACTTAACTCCTTGGCGACAGACAATGTGCTTTTTGTGTTGAATCTTCTCTTTAGGGTCTTTAACGGTAATTAAAGGCAATGACATATCCCCTCCTGGCCACTCCTTTTTCGAGAAAACGTGTCCTCTTCCTATCTGCGCCACCATATACATTATCTTTCTGTCTTTAACTTCATCATCCCACTCTCCCCAGCCCTCTTCGGGTGGAACAACAACACGATACGGATTAACAACCAACTGTGGACACAGATATGTTAGTAAGTATACTATCCACGTGGACACCTGTTGAAAATTAACAAATATCTGTCTCAAAAATCAAAACACTTACTTTGTCAGCTCTTTTCGTGACATGAATGTCCCTGAAATTAAGGTTGTTTTTCGCAAACACTAGTGAATCCCATTCCAATACAGTCCTCCTGTCATTAGCCCCTGGTATCTTCTCCAGCAGCCCAGATATGTTGCTATACGCCAGTAACTGTAGTGCCAAGGGAAAACCTGACAAACGGATAGTTTTCTGCTGCAATTTCTCTGTGAATGTAGCAACCACGTCCTTGCATTTATCCTGACCTCTCAATCTCTTGTTAACATGAGTAAAAGGCAACTTACTCTCTGGCCTCATCGACGCTATTGTCTTCAAGAAAGATTCTCGCCCCCAAGGAAAAGCGAGGAATTCATCTACATCTTCAATCATCTCCACATACTTGAAAGTCATACGTTGTGTCTGGGTTTTCGCTATTAGGACACCATCAACAATAAGAAGCATTGCAAGCCGAATTTTCTTGTTCCCATCTTTAACTAATGGGTCTTCGAACACTTTACTAACATTTGCCAATGTCTTCTTCCGGTCTTCTCCAATCAACTCATCCTAGAAACTTTTCTCCTCAGGTTCAGGAACATGGTCGTAATCTGGGTCATATTCTTCAGGGAACTCACGGCAATCCAAACCAGTAACAGCACCAAACTCAACCAATGAAAACCTAAGTGGCTGTCCACAATTCATACTTCTGTTTCGATATTACTTGTCTGCATAGTAGAGCGTGAAGAAACATGCAAGATATTGGACACTCGGCAACCGGTAAACTAAACAAGGATCCCAATGGTGAATCCAAAATCCGATCCATTTCAGGTGTCCCTTTCAGCACATCGCGTATTACATTGAGAATGTCGGGCTTTGAGTAGAGGTTTAGCCTCGCATCTGGGTAGCGGTCGGTGACAAACAAACGTGTGGGAAGCCGAATATCCCACTCCGAATTACTCTTCTCCACCGTTTCTACAATAGTTTTGGTTGGTGACGAACGTTTCTCAATTGATGGAGGTTTGAAAAAAACTAGTTATACGGCGATTACCTGTCATCGTAATAGGTGCACGACCACTGACGAAATGGTAGACAGAAAATCCGGTGGCTATTGTTGCAGAATACGTCGGAAGAAATTCCCCAGAGATCGACGGCGACGGATCTAGGTTTTCAAAGTGACGAAAGACGATAAAAGATTTTTTACTTCGTGGTAAAAAAATATATATATCGAACCCTTATTCAGTCAAAATCGAGGAAAAATTTTATCTCCTCCCCAGCAAAAACGATGTCGCTTTTGTTCTAGTTAGGATTAAAGAGTCTCTAGTTAAGGGGTATGTCAGTCTTCTCATAGACCATGAGTGCCCTATCAACAAGAAGTGTGTCATTTGCACAACTTTCTTACAAAAGTGTGTCGTAGTGCCAATTTCCCAAAAAATAATGGTGATGAATCAAAATAAAAGGAGAAGAAAAAGAACAAGAAAAAAAAGATTTTTTTGTTTGCCCAGAGAAGAAGAAAATTATATTAGAAGAGATGATGACTTGAAATATACTCCCTCCGTTTCATAATATAGGATGGTTTAGAGGTTTTTCTTTGTTTCATAAATAAGATGTTTTCAATTTTTTAAGTAACTTTTAGATTACTTTAATATTTTTTATTATTTATTTTATGCAGTCATGTTTATGATTGGTTGAACTTTTTTAAAGTGGTTATTTCTTAATCTGCGTGCTTTCACTCAAAACATCTTAAACGGAGGGAGTATTAGACTAGGGTTTTCATTTATTTGGTTAACCCCTAAAATTTCAGTTAACCGACTAAAATTAAAATCATTCCAATCGGTTATGTAAATTAATTTAAACAGAACCGATTTGCCCAAATCTCGGTTTGGTTCGGTTCGAACAAATCGGTTCGGTTCTAATTCCCAGGCTTGGTTTAAACTTTAAAGCAATGTTTTTTTTTTACTTTGTCATCGGAATTTATATTAGAAACTGAACAATATTTAATAAATAAAAAAAGTGAAAACATCGAAATCATCTAAGCCTAAAGCCTAAACAAGAGAGACATAATAGATTACTAAAGAATAAACAAAAACCAAAGCACTAAAACTGTCCCACTGATCCACAAAGAAGCCTACTAAGCTTTCCTATAAAACCTGTAAACGTCGAAGAGTACCAATTAGACCGGAATTGCTATAAACATTGATAGCACACCATCGATAAACCATCATCAGTACTGGCAAGAACGATAGTAGGCTCGAACGATACCAAAGAAACAAAAGCCACAACAATATAGTCGCACAAACCCATTCAGAAAGCAAGCCAAACTAGGGACAAGGAAGAAAACCTTGAGATTCGACCTGAGACAAGCCAAAGAAGACTAACAACTGTTACATACGAACCTTTGTTGACCAAGCTTTAACTATTTATAATATCAAAACTGGTGACCTCCCCGCAAGAAAACAACTAAAAGACAAATCCATTACTATGGCTAGAACACAAACCCAATCTTGGGTCAACGCTCATTTAATAGACCAACAATTGCCAGACACATGTCGTGAAAGGTCCGTGATTCAAGCAAAGAGCATCTCGGTTTGGAGTTAGTCAGCTGGGAGGTCCGAGGTGGTTTAGGTTCTCGAGAAGGGAAGAAGTACTAGAAATAAGGAGCTAGGGAGAGATACCCGGGCTTAAAGGAGATTCAGTCAAACCAGGAGATTCGAACGTTGCAGTGTAAATGCTAGGATTGAAACATATGCTGTAACGTGAAATAAGAATATTGATCGAGAATTAATTGTATATTTTAGTATAAATACTTATCATTGTGGCCCTAAGAAAGGGAACGATTCTTAAGAGCAAAAGCTTTATAATACACACATTTTGTCTAATCTTTGTAAGGTCATCGGGTGTGGGATCCAGCTCCCATATTTTGGTGCCTTCTCTGGGCACAAAAGGTCTCGCAAATAAGTCACCGCAAAATCGATCTAAGAGGCATTCCAAAGTAAACCCGCAGTCATGACCATCTCCGAAGTAACCGCGCTCATGACGTTGGAAGCATGGACATGTTGGCCAAACTAACCACAGTCAAGGAGGCCAAACTAACCTCAGTCGAGGAGGCCAAACTAACCTTAGTTGAGGAGGAGCTTGTGGATCTATGGGCTGCTCAAGTAACCATTTCTAATGATCAACAACTGTTTCCCCTCATTTGGGTAAATTTTTTGCAAGGAACACTACTGCTAAAACCTCTAGAAACAGTAACAAAGCTGTTTAATGCTTCGAATCTATGTATTCTCGGTTTTAGCCTGTTTCGGGACAAAATGGGTATAAGTGGTGTCTAAACACTTCAAATTCATTCCGAACTCTTACAATAAGTCAAATGCATTGGCTTTTCACATATTTTGACCCAAGAAACACAAACAAATCTGTTTACTGCTTCGAATCAATGTTTTCTCTCGGTTTTAGCCTGTTTTCTAGGTTTAAGCCTCTTTTGGGACAAAATGGGTATAAGTGTTGTCTCAATACTCCAAATTCAACCCGAACTCCTATAATTAGTCAAATACATTTGATTGTCACACATTCTGACCCTATAAACAGTAACAAAGCTGTTTACTGCTTCGAATCAATGTTTTCTTGATTTTAGCCTTTTTTGGGACAAAATGGGTATAAGTGGTGTCTAAACACTTCAAATTCATTCCGAAATCTTACAATAAGTCAAATGCATTGGATTGTCACACATTTTGACCCAAGAAACACAAACAAAGCTGTTTACTGCTTCAAATTAATGTTTTCTCAGGTTTAGCCTGTTTTCTCGTTTTAAGCCTCTTTTGGGACAAAATGGGTATAAGTGTCGTCTAAACACTCCAAATTCAACCTGAACTCTTATAATTAGTCAAACACATTCAATTCTCACACATTCTGATCTTAGAAATAGTAACAAAGCTGTTTACAGCTTTGAATCAATATTTTCTCCGTTTTTGCCTGTTTCGGGATAAAATGGGTATAAGTGGTGTCTAAACACTTCAAATTCATTCCGAACTCTTAATATAAGTCAAATGCATTGNTTCAATTCTCACACATTCTGATCTTAGAAATAGTAACAAAGCTGTTTACAGCTTTGAATCAATATTTTCTCCGTTTTTGCCTGTTTCGGGATAAAATGGGTATAAGTGGTGTCTAAACACTTCAAATTCATTCCCGAACTCTTATAATTAGTCAAATGCATTCGATTTTCACACATTCAGTCCCTGGAAACAGTAACAAAGCTGGGTACTGCTTCAAATCAATGTTTTCTCGGTTTTAGCCTGTTTTGGGACAAAATGGGTATAAGTGTCGTCTAAACACTCCAAATTCAACCCGAACTCTTATAATTAGTCAAATGCATTCGATTTTCACACATTCAGTCCCTGGAAACAGTAACAAAGCTGGGTACTGCTTCAAATCAATGTTTTCTCGGTTTTAGCCTGTTTTGGGACTAAATGGGTATAAGTGGTGTCTAAACACTTCAAATTCATTCCCGAACTCTTATAATTAGTCGAATGCAATGGATTGTCACACTTTTTGACCCTAGAAACAGTAACAAAGCTGTTTACTGCTTCGAATCAATGTTTTCTCAGTTTTAGCCTGTTTTCTCGTTTTAAGCCTCTTTTTGGACAAAATGGGTATAAGTGTTGTCTAAACACTCCAAATTCAACCTGAACTCTTATAATTAGTCAAACGCATTCAATTCTCACACATTCTGATCTTAGAAATAGTAAGAAAGCTGTTTACAGCTTCGAATCAATGTTTTCTCTGTTTTTGCCTGTTTCGGGATAAAATGGGTATAAGTGGTGTCTAAACACTTCAAATTCATTCCAAACTCTTACAATAAGTCAAATGCATTGGGTTGTCACACATTTTGACCCAAGAAACATAAACAAATCTATTTACGTCTTCGAATCAATGTTTTCTCTCGGTTTTAGCCTGTTTTCAAGGTTTAAGCCTGTTTTGGGACAAAATGGGTATAAGTGTTGTCTAAATACTCCAAATTCAACCCGAACTCTTATAATTAGTCAAATACATTCGATTGTCACACATTTTGACCCTATAAACAGTAACAAAGCTGTTTACTGCTTCGAATCAATGTTTTCTCGGTTTTAGCCTATTTTCTCGTTTTAAGCCTATTATAATTAGTCAAATACATTCGATTGTCACACATTCTGACCCTAGAAACAGTAACAAAGCTGTTTACTGCTTCGAATCAATGTTTTCTCGGTTTTAGCCTATTTTCTCGTTTTAAGCCTATTATAATTAGTCAAATACATTCGATTGTCACACATTCTGACCCTAGAAACAGTAACAAAGCTGTTTACTGCTTCGAATCAATGTTTTCTCGGTTTTAGCCTATTTTCTCGTTTTAAGCCTATTATAATTAGTCAAATACATTCGATTGTCACACATTCTGACCCTAGAAACAGTAACAAAGCTGTTTACTGCTTCGAATCAATGTTTTCTCGGTTTTAGCCTATTTTCTCGTTTTAAGCCTATTATAATTAGTCAAATACATTCGATTGTCACACATTCTGACCCTAGAAACAGTAACAAAGCTGTTTACTGCTTCGAATCAATGTTTTCTCGGTTTTAGCCTATTTTCTCGTTTTAAGCCTATTATAATTAGTCAAATACATTCGATTGTCACACATTCTGACCCTAGAAACAGTAACAAAGCTGTTTACTGCTTCGAATCAATGTTTTCTCGGTTTTAGCCTATTTTCTCGTTTTAAGCCTATTATAATTAGTCAAATACATTCGATTGTCACACATTCTGACCCTAGAAACAGTAACAAAGCTGTTTACTGCTTCGAATCAATGTTTTCTCGGTTTTAGCCTATTTTCTCGTTTTAAGCCTATTATAATTAGTCAAATACATTCGATTGTCACACATTCTGACCCTAGAAACAGTAACAAAGCTGTTTACTGCTTCGAATCAATGTTTTCTCGGTTTTAGCCTATTTTCTCGTTTTAAGCCTATTATAATTAGTCAAATACATTCGATTGTCACACATTCTGACCCTAGAAACAGTAACAAAGCTGTTTACTGCTTCGAATCAATGTTTTCTCGGTTTTAGCCTATTTTCTCGTTTTAAGCCTATTATAATTAGTCAAATACATTCGATTGTCACACATTCTGACCCTAGAAACAGTAACAAAGCTGTTTACTGCTTCGAATCAATGTTTTCTCGGTTTTAGCCTATTTTCTCGTTTTAAGCCTATTATAATTAGTCAAATACATTCGATTGTCACACATTCTGACCCTAGAAACAGTAACAAAGCTGTTTACTGCTTCGAATCAATGTTTTCTCGGTTTTAGCCTATTTTCTCGTTTTAAGCCTATTATAATTAGTCAAATACATTCGATTGTCACACATTCTGACCCTAGAAACAGTAACAAAGCTGTTTACTGCTTCGAATCAATGTTTTCTCGGTTTTAGCCTATTTTCTCGTTTTAAGCCTATTATAATTAGTCAAATACATTCGATTGTCACACATTCTGACCCTAGAAACAGTAACAAAGCTGTTTACTGCTTCGAATCAATGTTTTCTCGGTTTTAGCCTATTTTCTCGTTTTAAGCCTATTATAATTAGTCAAATACATTCGATTGTCACACATTCTGACCCTAGAAACAGTAACAAAGCTGTTTACTGCTTCGAATCAATGTTTTCTCGGTTTTAGCCTATTTTCTCGTTTTAAGCCTATTATAATTAGTCAAATACATTCGATTGTCACACATTCTGACCCTAGAAACAGTAACAAAGCTGTTTACTGCTTCGAATCAATGTTTTCTCGGTTTTAGCCTATTTTCTCGTTTTAAGCCTATTATAATTAGTCAAATACATTCGATTGTCACACATTCTGACCCTAGAAACAGTAACAAAGCTGTTTACTGCTTCGAATCAATGTTTTCTCGGTTTTAGCCTATTTTCTCGTTTTAAGCCTATTATAATTAGTCAAATACATTCGATTGTCACACATTCTGACCCTAGAAACAGTAACAAAGCTGTTTACTGCTTCGAATCAATGTTTTCTCGGTTTTAGCCTATTTTCTCGTTTTAAGCCTATTATAATTAGTCAAATACATTCGATTGTCACACATTCTGACCCTAGAAACAGTAACAAAGCTGTTTACTGCTTCGAATCAATGTTTTCTCGGTTTTAGCCTATTTTCTCGTTTTAAGCCTATTATAATTAGTCAAATACATTGGATTTTCACACATTCTGTCCCTAGAAACAGTAAAAAAGCTGGGTACTGCTTCGAATCAATGTTTTCTCGGTTTTAGCCTCTTTCGGGACAAAATGGGTATAAGTGGTGTCTAAACACTTCAAATTCATTCCCAGGGTATAAGTGTCGTCTAAACACTCCAAATTCAACCCGAACTCTTATAATTAGTCAAATGCATTGGATTGTCACACTTTCTAACCCTAGAAACAGTAAAAAAGCTGTTTGCTTCTTCGAATTAATGTTTTCTCGGTTTTAGCCTCTTTCGGGACAAAATGGGTAGAAGTGTTGTCTAAACATTCCAAATTCAACCCGAACTCTTATAATTAGTCGAATGCAATGGATTGTCACACATTTTAACCCAAGAAACACAAGCAAAGCTGTTTACTGCTTCAAATTAATGTTTTCTCGGATTTAGCCTATTTTCTCGTTTTAAGCCTATTTTGGGATAAAATGAGTGTAAGTGTCTAAACAATCCAAATTCAACCCGAACTCTTATAATTAGTCGAATGCAATGGATTGTCACACATTTTAACCCAAGAAACACAAGCAAAGCTGTTTACTGCTTCAAATTAATGTTTTCTCGGATTTAGCCTATTTTCTCGTTTTAAGCCTATTTTGGGATAAAATGAGTGTAAGTGTCTAAACAATCCAAATTCAACCCGAACTCTTATAATTAGTCGAATGCAATGGATTGTCACACATTTTAACCCAAGAAACACAAGCAAAGCTGTTTACTGCTTCAAATTAATGTTTTCTCGGATTTAGCCTATTTTCTCGTTTTAAGCCTATTTTGGGATAAAATGAGTGTAAGTGTCTAAACAATCCAAATTCAACCCGAACTCTTATAATTAGTCGAATGCAATGGATTGTCACACATTTTAACCCAAGAAACACAAGCAAAGCTGTTTACTGCTTCAAATTAATGTTTTCTCGGATTTAGCCTATTTTCTCGTTTTAAGCCTATTTTGGGATAAAATGAGTGTAAGTGTCTAAACAATCCAAATTCAACCCGAACTCTTATAATTAGTCGAATGCAATGGATTGTCACACATTTTAACCCAAGAAACACAAGCAAAGCTGTTTACTGCTTCAAATTAATGTTTTCTCGGATTTAGCCTATTTTCTCGTTTTAAGCCTATTTTGGGATAAAATGAGTGTAAGTGTCTAAACAATCCAAATTCAACCCGAACTCTTATAATTAGTCGAATGCAATGGATTGTCACACATTTTAACCCAAGAAACACAAGCAAAGCTGTTTACTGCTTCAAATTAATGTTTTCTCGGATTTAGCCTATTTTCTCGTTTTAAGCCTATTTTGGGATAAAATGAGTGTAAGTGTCTAAACAATCCAAATTCAACCCGAACTCTTATAATTAGTCGAATGCAATGGATTGTCACACATTTTAACCCAAGAAACACAAGCAAAGCTGTTTACTGCTTCAAATTAATGTTTTCTCGGATTTAGCCTATTTTCTCGTTTTAAGCCTATTTTGGGATAAAATGAGTGTAAGTGTCTAAACAATCCAAATTCAACCCGAACTCTTATAATTAGTCGAATGCAATGGATTGTCACACATTTTAACCCAAGAAACACAAGCAAAGCTGTTTACTGCTTCAAATTAATGTTTTCTCGGATTTAGCCTATTTTCTCGTTTTAAGCCTATTTTGGGATAAAATGAGTGTAAGTGTCTAAACAATCCAAATTCAACCCGAACTCTTATAATTAGTCGAATGCAATGGATTGTCACACATTTTAACCCAAGAAACACAAGCAAAGCTGTTTACTGCTTCAAATTAATGTTTTCTCGGATTTAGCCTATTTTCTCGTTTTAAGCCTATTTTGGGATAAAATGAGTGTAAGTGTCTAAACAATCCAAATTCAACCCGAACTCTTATAATTAGTCGAATGCAATGGATTGTCACACATTTTAACCCAAGAAACACAAGCAAAGCTGTTTACTGCTTCAAATTAATGTTTTCTCGGATTTAGCCTATTTTCTCGTTTTAAGCCTATTTTGGGATAAAATGAGTGTAAGTGTCTAAACAATCCAAATTCAACCCGAACTCTTATAATTAGTCGAATGCAATGGATTGTCACACATTTTAACCCAAGAAACACAAGCAAAGCTGTTTACTGCTTCAAATTAATGTTTTCTCGGATTTAGCCTATTTTCTCGTTTTAAGCCTATTTTGGGATAAAATGAGTGTAAGTGTCTAAACAATCCAAATTCAACCCGAACTCTTATAATTAGTCGAATGCAATGGATTGTCACACATTTTAACCCAAGAAACACAAGCAAAGCTGTTTACTGCTTCGAATTAAAGTTTTCTTGGTTTTAGCTTGTTTTCTCGTTTTAAGCCTATTTTGGGATAAAATGAGTGTAAGTGTCTAAACAATCCAAATTCAACCCAAACACTTATAATTAGTCGAATGCAATGGATTGTCACACATTTTGACC
>NC_025695.1:20637978-20640048 GCF_000633955.1 Camelina sativa | reverse complement strand
CCATTGCATACATCATCATTCACACCACAAAATAAACTTGTTTCAATATCATATCCGGATAGATCGTTAGATATATAGTAGGTTTTGCCTCCTTCATGATCAAATAAAAGCTATGTCTTTTCTGGATAGATAGATCGTTAGATATATGGTAGGCTCTGCCTCCTTCACGATCAAATAAAAGTTATGTATTTTATGGATAGATATATCGTTATATATGGTAGGCTTTGCCTTCTTTACGATCATATATAAAGCTATATAATATTTGGATTGATCATTTGATATGGTAGGCTTCGCCCTTCTATCACGATCTAACAAAAGGTTATGTCCTTTCCGGAAAGATCGGTTTTGCCTTCTATACGATCAAATATAAGGCTATGTCATTTCTGGACTGATTGTTATACATGTAGAGGTTTTGCCTCATTAATGATCAAATAAAAGGCTTTATCTTTTCTGGATTGATCATTATATATGATAGGTTATGCCTAATCTATGATCAAAGAAAATTTATGTCTATTAAATTCTTATATATAAGGCTATAGCTCTTATTTTATTTTCTTCATTTATATGTTTGTTTATTTACTTCCGTTTATTAGTAAAAAATAACTATATGTGTTATATGAGATTTAAAGACAATGAAATGTCTGTAAAATCAAAAATATTTCTTTGATGAGAATATATGAAGCACATGTCAATATATCGTAGACAGTGCAAACATAATTGGAAGGTCTAGATGAGTTAGTCTCTCGACTTCCGTAGACATCAGATTCATAATTATCGATGTCTAGTGTTCTCCAAAGTCTCAAAGAAACTCATGGAGTTTCAAAGACATTTTGTCTTAATCAAATTATTATGTTGAGACTATAAATAAATATGGTATCGCAAGATCGGCCATATTGGAGACACGCGTGTATATCATGCAAAAACAAAGATGGCAAAATAATAGTAAATATGAAATTTTCTTATGCTTCAAGTATAATATTACCGGTCAAGCCATCCCGGTCAATCAATGATATTAAAAATCATTGTGATTTTTGTTCAGAGAAACAAAAGTTCTTTGAAAAATATTGCATGTCCTCGTTCACATTTCATGAGGTTGTAAGCACTGCACTTCATTCATATTTCAGGTAACATCTAATTTATGTTTAAGTTTATTTAAATTTATTTAAATTTATATTAATTATTTATGGAGTTGATGGTTATATTCCTCCTCCTTAATTCTGAGGTAGGCTATGCCTCCAGAATCATATAATGTTGACTCATTTACCATCTTTTTGGATTAACAAGCTCATTGTATATATATGATGNTTTTTTTTTTTTTTTTTTTTTTGATAAATCCTCAAATTAAACCCGAAATATAACCGATCAAAAAAAATAAGATTTGGACAAAGGTGAATAGACATAAAAGTCATCATCTTGAGAGGGGGTAATACTAATTTCACATCTTATAAGGATCTAAGATAATAGACATAGCCGAAATTGGTATGTTGTTGATCCTAATGTGGGATTCAGTACGAGATGAATGAACTCCAAGATTTATCAATTTAAAGGAATCCCACATCGACAATAAGTCGATAAACTTTGGTGAATTTGACACCCCATAGCAATATAACTATGGTGAAGTCATATCCTTTAAGTTTATCACATATATATGTCGCATGTAATAAAGTGGAACATCCATGATGTTCACTCTTGAAATGAGCTTTAGAATCATTCATAGCGCAACCGCAAGAGATTACAAAACGGTTCCTGGTGATTTAATCTCCATGTCAAAACATGGAACATGCAGTTTTTCATGTAGTCAATATTATATATGAGGCCAACATTTTATAAAGAAATATTTCTCCCATGTTATATATTCACGGTTGAAGATCAAATATTTCTCATTTTGAATCTTATGGGTGTGTGATATATATTTTAAAATGCTCCTCCACACCGCATAAAAATATCATCCACAGAGGATGAAATATATAGATGCGGGAGATGAATCTCCGCTCTAATAATGTTAAAGCCATCTTATGAGAGATGTGCTTATTGCAAGATTTGCATATCATCATGTTGGATGATAAAGAT
>NC_025695.1:20623837-20637103 GCF_000633955.1 Camelina sativa | reverse complement strand
TCTCATTTTGAATCTTATGGGTGTGTGATATATATTTTAAAATGCTCCTCCACACCGCATAAAAATATCATCCACAGAGGATGAAATATATAGATGCGGGAGATGAATCTCCGCTCTAATAATGTTAAAGCCATCTTATGAGAGATGTGCTTATTGCAAGATTTGCATATCATCATGTTGGATGATAAAGATTCCATCACTCTGGGGAAATCATAGAATATTTTGGATCTTTGAACAAATGAATATAATGAATATGAACTTGATTGTTCAAAAGTTCAAAAGACCACTATTCAAAATGTGTACTGCAAATAAAATGCAAAAAGTTGATGGATGAGATATCAGATTGATCCTCGCTTAAATAAATATGAACTTATAGTTCTAAAAAATCTCACATCCCAGCTAGAAATGCTCCAATAAAAATATGTCTCTGGTGGATGACATACTAAGTATATGACACATAAGAAACGTGATAGACTACTTTGGTTCTTAAAAGAAAAAGGAGCAAAATAAAAAGAGGATTATACTCTCAAAAGAGGAGCAAATGAACTCTTAAAGAGGAGTAGATAGACTCTTTAAGAAGAGCTAATAGACTCTCAGAGAGGAGCACAAAGACTCCTAAAGAGGAGCAAGATACTTCTCAAGAGGAGTAGAAAAACCGATTGATATGGTTAATAACAAAATCAGGTACCTGTATAAAATCATTTACATAATGATTAAAGAGATCTCGATTAACCATATTATTACGGAAAATATGGAACCAAAGACATACATGTCAACAATAAATTGTATAGCGCAATGTGATTAATGAGGATCATATATCTCCGCTTTGTGAGCGTATGGAGATATATATTGGCCAATAAAAGAGGTATTCAAGTCTATACAAACTCGTATGAAAACGAGTAATTTTTGGACTAGTGGTTCAAGCATCAAAAGGATATAATGATATATAACAAAATTGGTGTGTCGCGCCATGTGTTGTTAAAATACCATAACAGTGATGATTTTGAGCATCATCAAAAACTCTTGAAGAGTTATTTGGAATAAAAGATCTTGGAAAGACAAAATGTCTCCAGATATTCTAAACTAAACATCTATCGAAATAGATGTTATACTAATCACTTCTAAAAGAAGTCAATAACTGTATATATATATATATAGTCATATAAGATCATATATAAATGCTGACGAGCATTTATATAGCTTATGAATTATGCATAGCATTTTCTACTAATCTCTTTGCATCATATAACTCATTCTCTATGAGTAGATTTTGATTATGAGTTAAAACGTATCTTCTATTGCAAATGTATGATTAACTTGGGTTTAATATATTTTGGATCCCCCAAGTTTGGTGTAGTTGGTTTTGTAGATGGAAGATTTATATCGGATCGATATAAAGATATATCGCAAAACAACAACTTCGCGACGTTTCAATGATAGACTTTGGCCGTGGCTTATTTAAGTCATGCCAAAATAGTTGTGCTTCATATGCCATATCGAGAATCCCTAATGGCTCAGATGATGCTTGAACATCAACCAATAGTTATCTGCCTAAGATTGGAGCCTCGTAACATGTTGACGAAGAACTTCGAACTGAGGATTTGATCAGCATCAACTAGTTAATGCTGGTTTGGACCCATTAACAAGAAGCAACTGAAAGGCAACAACTCTGTTTGAAGACTTTGTTGCATATGTCGCCCAAATCAAAGGAAGCTACACCAAGAACGACAAGACAAGATATATTCCTCTCTTACGGTCAAGAATTTGAGAAGAATAAGGAAGTTGATAGCCAGTACATCAGCTCAAGTACCAATGTAGCAGATGTACTTACAAAGGTGCTTCCTGCTACTTCATTCAAAATGCATCTTCAGAGATCGAAATTCATGATTTGAAGATGATACTTCCAGGGGGAGAATATGATGATTTGCGTGGTTGCACTCTTTTTTCCTGATCATGGTTTTTATCCCATTGGGTTTTTCCATGACAAGGTTTTTAACGAGGCAGCAAATAACACGCAAAATATCGATCTCAAAGAAGAATGTCAATGGTGAAGATCTATCTCTCTTCAAAATCTTTGTCATATATCGACTAGATTAGAAAATGAAAAGAATGATCGATATGGATCATCTACAGAAGATATGAAGAAAAGTAGACTCGTTTGTTCGAAGTAAAGAATGATCGATATGAGTCATCTACGAAACCTGTGAAAAAAACAAAACTTGTCTGCTACAAAAGGGAGATTGTGTCATTGTACTATTTTTTCCTTATCATAGATTTTATCCTATACGGTTTTTCAATAATAAAGTTTTTAATGAAACAGTATGTAATAATGGATAATCAAGAGAGAATATAAAGAATGGATAATGATTATCCATTTATATCACTTATCCATTAGTGATGTTTATCTCATCTTTTACTTCTTCTTCAAGTTTCTTAAGTAGTAAGTGTATTTCTCACTCTTACATATACGTTCATTTGCTTCATTGTAACTGTAAGATAACAATAACAAAGAATGAATTCTTTCACGTACCTTTTTTCTCTCTCTCGTTTCACACACATACTATATATATAATATAATAATATTATATATATTTGCATTATATTTTATAACATTTGTATCATTGTAATATATAAATATAATAAAACTATGATATTTTTCCCATTTAATTTATCAAATTATTCAAAAACCATGGTAAATTGTACTTTCTACAAAATTAGATGTCACAATTAATAGCAAAGTAAAATTGCTATTGTTGAATATATGATAGCATAGAGAAAGCTCTATATTTGATTAAGACATGATAGTAATATCANAAGACATGATAGTAATATAAAAAAATATATATATATATATATATATATATATATATATATATATTACTGTTTTTGTCATTAAGATATGACTCAATATGTATTTTTTTAATTTACAAGAATTTCTAATCTATTAGAGATTTTTTAGATCATGTTTCCAATAGACATCTACATGAAAAAAATATATGGAATGAGTCACTATAGGAGAAAGTGGAATTAAAGGAACCATTCGCGCATTACTTTAAAGATAAGTTGGATCGGGGGACTTTCGTATAAAAACCTCTCAGGCACGACTATCGAGGGAATTAAATCGAACAAGCTTTCCGGCACCGGTGTAACAGCTGCTCGCCGGCGTTGGGATCCATTTCATCCTCTTCTTCCTTGATTCGTATTTTCTTCCTTTAGTTTTAACCCTTTGAAGCTTTTCTCTAATTTTTGCAACCGTTGTCATATGTTTCGAACCTTGTCCAGCACCATGTCTTCAATTGCTTCGTCTCCGTTCAGATCTGGAATTCAAAACGTCAAAGGAGGAATGAGGGATCCGATGAACTCTCTGCTCTTAATGATGACTAAAAAAGAAACATTTATATAATTATATATTACATTTATTATGTTTTAACCGCTATTGCACCCGCTGGTCAACTAGTCGTAAACTCCCGCAAACGCACTCATTTTAAAATGTTAAACCAATCATCCAAAATGCTTAATAACGCTTGAAACCGCAATCACTCGCTTCCGCAATCTCCCGCAACCGCAACTTCAAACGATGCGGTTGAACCAGTCAGGCCCTTATAGTAACAGCCTTCACGTTTCATTTCAATGGTAAGAAAACCGTCCTCTTACACCAAATCGGTTATTGCTTCTCTGTTTTTTTTGTCATGTTTATGAGTTTTGTGTTGTGATGAGTAAATCTGTAGTTCATCCAACAGGATTCGAGCTCAAAGATCCATTACATGTGATCCCAGCAACTAAGATCTTTGTCATCTAGTGCGCTGCCATCTACTTCGCCACTGGACTCTTCCATTGGTTCTCTTCTCAATGACGTTGTTAGACTCAGCTACGCGCTTCACCTCATGCTCTTTTTCCTCTCATTGAGAGCAAATCTCGATGAACTCTTGTTCCCCAAGAAGCCTTCCTTGGCAAATGACTCAAAAATATTTGATTTGTTGTTTCTTGTATGCAATTGCAGACAATTAATTGCTGTGCCAGACATTTGGTTTTGTAAAATATGTTTAACTAGGTTATATCCTAAGCATGCGCGGATTGTTATATATATAATAAATTATGTTAATTAATATAATTTTATTTCATAATCATAAAAAGCAAAAAAAAATCTAAATCTAAATTTCTTTAGGAAATTTACATTTTAAAAAAAATCATATAAATTCATAATATATAACTAATTTAAATATAATCACAAATACATATCTCTTGATTTTCTATGTTTTTTATTATTTAACTTTGATAATAATTTTCATTAGTTTTTCTGAGGATTTGAGGTTAAAAAAAATGATAAATGAAAATTAACTATGATATTCAAATATTAATTTAAGTTGTCCATATAAGCTAACACATAACCTAAAGTATTAAATGAGAGAATCGAAATTATTCTCTATAAAATCATATGAAGTGCAAGCAAAACTTTAAAGTACAATTCCCAAAGATTAATTTTACTTTTAAGTCTCTTTTTTATATTACCCTCATTTTAATTTATATTGCTAGATTTAGTTATAATTGTTTCATCTTTGTAGTAAAAGCTAGACAGAAAATAGAAATATTATATTGTTTTTGATATAGAGAAATCCTTTTGAAGTACATATTTGAATTAAATAAATAAAGCTTAATGATCTTTATGTAATTATATGTTTAATCAGAAACTAAATATAATGATGAGTATTCTTAAAAAAATGTATTACAATTTTGTTAGAGGTAAGAGAGAGTTAAGAAAAATTGATTTGATATCTCATAATTATATTACAAATTTGTCTTTCCTTATAAGTTAGAACATTACATATTTTTAAGAATCAAATAAAATAAATATATATATGAATATGTAAGAAATAATCTAACATCTAAAGTAAAGAAAGAAGTACATAAAAGCAAGAAGAAATAAAATGGAGAACAATGTAAAATATATTATTAAACTCTTACAATATTATCTTCATTGAGCTTTCAACCAATGCAAGAACATTAAAAACAAAAAAAACAAAGAAAATATTTAGGATTTGAGATATGATTGAGGAGGATGTGAGAATTATTATTTATAGGATAAGAAATGATGGAAGTTACATTTCTCAAAAATTATTTTAGAGGAGTTATAATTATAATTGCTAGGGTATTTAACTGAAAGTGAATGGAGAAAACAAATAGTCAATTCATAGTTTATGTAATTCAGTTACGATTTAGTACTAAAGTGTATATTTAAAGTATGAACTAATGTATATGATTAAATATGTTGTATTTTAGGTTTAATTAAAAATAAATATTATATGTTTAAGAAAATAAATACCAAATAGACCAGTAAGGAGAGAGTAACTGAAATTAGAAAATATTATATAATATAAAATTTATAAAATATTTAGGTAAGAAAATATTAAAAAGAGACCACAAAAAATAAATTCAAAAGAAGATTACATGATAATATGTACCATGTCACAAACAAATTAAATATGAAAATAACTTATATATTTTTAAATTAGATGATAATAATCAAAAATAGAAGAGTGTGTTTCTTATATTTTTAAATTAGAAAGATGAAACAAAAAAGAGAAAAATGCCAAAAAAATACATGATTTATTTGATATTTGCCAGAAAAAAAACACGAACTTTTTTCGTTGCCAGAAAAATACTTAAAAAAATATATGAACTATCACGATTTTCCAATTTCCCACATATCATATTCATTGTTATGATTTTTAACGACGTTAACATAATCTTTTTACAAACGAAATATTGATTTAAGATCTCTGTTGTTGTTCAACGAAACACCATGAAAACGGAGGTGAGATTAATTAGGGTTTTCAGCGGTAATTGAACAGATAAGAGGGAATGGGTGGGGAAGAGAGAGGGGTGAGAAAGAGGAGAAGAGAGAACTGTGAGATTCTGTCGGTTTTGCTTTGGGAAGTCAAATATTTTTGTGGCCCATTAACCATTTAAACAAAAGATTCAGAGGTACCATGTGGCAGATAGATAGAGCTTACATAGAGGGTGTAAGCCTACTTTATTATATTAGATATTTCAAATTATGTAAATTTTTTTTTGTTTTCTATTTAATGTAATATAAGTAATTTAAATAATTGTTTTGTTATTTTAGATTATTAAAATTAGATAATTAATAAACAATTGTTTTAAAAAACTTATTATTTTAAGGGATATTTATAGGAAAGAGGCTTTGTTGGACCAAAACTTTGAATTTGGAGATGATTGAGCATACTCTCGTAATTAGGTAGTTTTGGGTTAGGCTTAAAGACAGTTTTGGCTTTGTCTCTTATCTTCTCCTTCCTCTCCTACGCCGATTAAAATTGTCGCTTCTTTTTTCCATAACAACCATGGCTTCTCACTATGCTCCATCATCACCATCTTGATCACTTTCAACACAACTTCCTTGGCCTCTGAAAAACCAAATCACTACACGGCCAGCACTGCCAAAAGATCTCCAATGCGATCAATTTATTTTTTATATTTCATAAATTCATGGATTCAATCTATTTCCTTTTGGAGATCTGTTAATGAATTCATTAAGAAAGCTAAACCCTTTGGAGATCATGTCTACTAAACCCAAATATTCCAATCATAAACACTAATTGAATTAAAGCTTCCAGTTCATCTTCAAATCTAATCCAAATTTGAAAAGTACATATTTTGCGATTGATAAATCCCAGAAAAAAAATAAGTTATAATTGGTTTAATCGCCAGCATTGAACGATGGTAATGTAACCATCATCAAGGCAAAACTCACCATCGACGCCGGCAAGTCTGTCTTCACGGCGATTTGACAATCTAAAAGAAAAAATTTGTTCACGACGGAGATAAAACGAGAGATGATTTATGTGAAGAGGGCAATTCTGTATTTTTTGTACGAATTAAAAGCTTTGTTTCTGTAAGTCTGGACAAAAAAGTTCTGAAAAATGCCTAATTCTATAATTAATCTATTATTTTAATGATTGAGCAATCTTAATTGGAATTCTCTAGTGTAAGAATGATTTTGTTTAAAGTTCTTAATGTGTTGCTTTGATTAGTTTAATTTTGAACAACTGAGATGGGTTGCTCCATTGAACATGGTGTAAGTTACTCAGATTTTAATATTTTAGCATCGGTTTTTTTATAAGTGACTCTAATTTTAAAACTTTAGCATCGGTTTTTTATAAGTGACTCTAATTTTAAAATTTTAGCATCAGTCTTTGTAGTGATGCGTTATTTAACCACTTTTTTAACTTCATGTGTCGGTTTAGTAAGTGATCTTAAAAAGTGATGTAAAATAATACTTCCTTCGTTCTATAATATAAGATGTTTTAGAAAAAAAAATTTTGTTTCACAATATAAAATATTTTAGAGAATATTTTTTATTTCATAATATATGATGTTTTCAAATTTCTATGCAATTTTTAAATTAATTTAATATTGTTTATTTTATAATATTATTTGTGATTGGTTAAATTTTTGAAAAATAAACATTTTTTAATCTGTGTATTTTTGGTTAAACATCCGATAGGGAGTAACTTTTTAGTAATGCTACTCAAATAAACACAAACTGTGAAAACAAATGTAATTTTATCAACCCAAGTAATTTTGATCCGTCCCATAGGAGAGAAAAATATCGTGAAAGACATGCAAATCTACGTTACACGGAATCGTCCAAAATGCTCCGATTCTCGGTTCAGAATCAGAACCGGAAACAGAAGCATCTGGAATCGTCCGGAATCGCAAGAGAAGCGCGATTCCCAAAAAGTGGTGGTCGGAAACGTTATGGGAGCGCAGATTCCGAGTTGGAATCGTGATAAGCTAACAAATCGGAATCGTGATTTCTTTGTATTCCGACCAGATCTAAACGAAGAAGATGACTTCCTTCTTTTTTTTTTGTCAACAAAAAGATAAATTCCTTCCATGTGGTGTTTTTTTGCATTTAACTCTTAGGCCCACTTTGCTTAACCAAAATAAAAATTCAATTATCTTTCCTAATTCTTGTTTCTGCTATATTATATATAAACTATAAATATCACCCAATTTTCATATTTACTATTTTTATTAGATACAAGAATATGTCTTCTTAAAAAATCATATTTGTAAGAGTTCTATCGTATGTTTAATTGTGATCCTGAAGTTCATGTAGTAATTTAAAATATCTAAACTGTTAAATATTGATGTTAACGACACATAGTATGTCTAATGATCCTCTAAATATTGATGATTTGTCTAATATAAATGATAAAGTGTCTTTTGTGTTTTTATATTTAATTATGTATTGCATTTTGTTGTTTAAAATATTTTATTCTAATATAAACTTATGTTTGATATATATATATTTATATATATTTTAACGTTTCTAACATGTACCCGTTTTCTAGTTTTTTAAAAAAACTTGCTTCCTCACTTCCAAACGCTATTGCTTCCGCGTATCCGATNTTATATATATACAAGTGTTCTGAAATTTATAAAAAAATAAAACTTAATTTTTTTTGTTCATGGTTTATTTGAGTTCAGGTATATCCGAACCCAAACCCAATCCAATAGTATAACAAAATCCCAATGGATTCTATATTTTTAAACAAGAAAATCCAAAAACTCAAAAACCCAAACCTAATCGTGTTTGGGAACCCGAATGCCAAGGGCAACTGAGTACTCAAATAAACACAAACTGCGAAAACAAATGTAATTTTATCACCCCAAGTAATTTTGATCCGTCCCATAGGAGGGAAAAATATCGTGAAAGACATGCAAATGGACAAAAGGAACAAAAAAAAAGGAACACCAAATGACACGTGTCACAGTTAGGCTAATGAGATGAGGTTTGCTGTAACGTGTGGCCATCACACTTCTCTTCCTTGTTTCTTTAACCCACCTCCTCGCTTCTTCTTCCTAATCTCCGATCTCTCTATTTAACGTCTTCGACGAATCCGAAGCTAAAAAAATTATCTAACAATCTTCTTTTTGGGTCCCCAAGAACCTAAGCAAAAGCTCCTTCCTTTATCTTGTTTTCTAAGTTATCTTTTGCATGAGTTTCAAAGCTAATCTAACTCATCTTCTACAGCTATGACCTCTTTGACGAAGATTCAAATGTACCCACGAGTCTTGGAGCACCGTCTCTTCTTCAGAGATCCGATACGGGTCGGGTCAAGGTTGAATTGCAGAGAACGTAACAGTAGGGTTTGTGTGCATCGGTGTGAGAGTGATTCGGGTGAGAAAAAAGTTGAAAGAAGAAGAAAGGTTGAGAAATCGAATGGGTTGTGGAGTTCTTTGAAATCTGGGGTTTTAGGTGTTAGTAAATTAGGGTTCTTATCTAAAGATGAGTACAATCACAAAGTTGAGAAATTGGAGATGGTCTTCTCTTCGGTTAGCCTTTTTAAAGTTTCTACCTTTTTGTTTTATGTTTTTTTTCATTCTTTTGTTCTCTAATATAACTTGCAAAATTCTGGTTTTTTTTTTTTTTTTTTTTTTTTTTTTTTTTTTTTTTNTTTTTTTTAATTTGTAGATTGCTGTTCAAATTGCGAGATATATAGTGACGATGACAAGTACTGGAGCTATTCTATTGATTGGGTTTCAATTATCAGGTTAGTTAGTACCAAAAATATAAACTGTTGTACAAGTTTTATTTTTGTTTTTTTGTGTGAAAGTTTGTAACTTTTGTTTTCGACTGAGTTTTTTTTTTTTGTGTTGTTTATGAAACAGGTGGGGATGGTTCGATGAACTCATTGGTTTGGTATAGTTGGCTTGGTGGAATTATCATTGGAACGATGATTGGTTCCAACATGGTTTTGGAAGATCATTACCGAGCCGGTCCGCGTAATGTTGTTATTACTGGAAGGTAACATGGTTTTTGCATATTGTTTGATTCTTGTTTCTTTTGTGTTTTTCTTTTGAAGCTGATTTGTGTTTTTTTTTTTTTTTATTGATCGGTGTTTTTAGCACGAGAGGACTAGGGAAAGCTCTTGCTAGGGAGTTTCTTCTCTCTGGAGACAGAGTCATTGTCACATCTCGCAGGTTGCTAAATTGATAGTGAAAATTATGGATGAGTTCTTATCATGAAATGAAGTCTTTATGCTTTGTGTTTTTTTTTTTTGGTGTGAAATCAGTTCTGAATCTGTTGATATGACTGTCAAAGAGCTTGAGCAAAATCTCAAAGAGATTATGAATAGTGCTAGTGAGTCTGCTAGAAAGAAACTGAGTGATGCTAAGGTAGTTGGTATTGCCTGTGATGTTTGCAAACCCGAGGACGTTGAGAAGCTGTCGAATTTTGCTGTGAAAGAGCTTGGTTCCATCAACATATGGGTAAAAACAAATATATATATATCATCGTACCGTGTTCTAACTTTTTGTATTTTAGATCATATGTTTACTCACTCTGTCTTTATTCAAATTTGGACAGATAAACAATGCTGGTACTAACAAAGGCTTTAGACCGCTGCTCGAGTTCACTGAAGAAGATATCAAACAGGTAAAAGTCCTTTTTGAACCTAAAGCTTGATTTCAGTCTACTAATTGTAATTGAAATTTTGTTAGATTGTCTCCACAAATTTGATTGGATCGATTCTATGTACACGAGGGGCGATGGATGTGATGAGCAAACAGCACAACGGTGGGCACATCTTTAACATGGATGGTGCTGGTTCTGGGGGTTCTAGCACTCCTCTCACAGCAGTGTAAGTAAAATCAAATTCATTTGATACTGACCTCTAACTAATTGGAACAAATTTGTCTGAGTCTTGAGCTCTTTTTTGCAGATATGGGTCAACAAAATGTGGACTTAGGCAATTTCATGGGTCTATTGTGAAAGAAAGCCAAAAATTAAAGGTTGGTCTGCACACTGCATCCCCTGGCATGGTTCTGACCGAACTTCTTCTCAGGTATATACAGTTTACGTATGAGTTTTGATTGAAGCGTTGTAACAAACAAACCAAATACTTAGTTAGTTAATTTCCAACCTTTTTGCCAGTGGTTCGAGCATAAAAAACAAGCAGATGTTTAACATAATCTGCGAGCTTCCTGAGACAGTAGCTAGAACTCTGGTACCACGCATGCGAGTTGTGAAAGGTTCAGGAAAAGCTGTCAATTACCTGACTCCTCCTCGGATATTGTTAGCTATTGTCACTTCCTGGCTCAGGAGAGGCCGATGGTTCGATGACCAAGTAAGTAGAGGTTTCATTTCAGTGTTAGTTTTTGTCTTTTTCTCCGATTTTTACTAAGATATGTGTTTGCAGGGACGGGCGTTATATGCAGCGGAAGCAGACAGACTAAGGAACTGGGCAGAGAACAGGACGAGGTTATCATTAACAGACGCGATGGAGATGTACACAGAGAATACTTGGGTGTCTGTTTTCTCTCTTTCTGTTGTTTGCGCTTTCATCATCCTACAAAGCACCACACCTAGCTCTTTTCCAGGCACATGACAACCATCTATCCTGGATGTGTTGTTTATACAAAAATTTAAACGTATATGTAATGTATAAAAGGCTTTATATATAATAGAACCGATCTGTTCATCTATCATACTGTCTCTCTGGTTACAAATGTAAACACGTCATTTATAGTTGTAGAATGTTTTGTTGTTGACAGCATAATGGAAATGGTTGAAAAGTTCGATATATGAGAGTAATCAGAATGATTAGTAGTATATATATCTGGATGATTGGATGAATAAGAAGAGTAAAGAACTTGATCATCTTGGAGTTGACAAGTCTGGTCTGGGAATGATTGAGAAGTACTTGCAAGTTTTTGTTTAGTTTGTTTGGTTCTTCAAGTAGTTGTGTTGCGGATTTATGTTGGGTATGCGTTCTGTTTTGTTAACAATAATCGGATGCATCAATATCAATACACACATCAGTAAAAATAGCTAACCAATCAAATTATAACAATTAATACATATCAAATTTTTTACTCTTTGGTGGACAAAAAGAGAAATGATTCTCGATTTTTTTTTCTTCGTCGCCGTTTCTACGATGGTCGATTGTGCTTGTGCGTTTAATCAATCGATAATCGATTTCTTTTTTTTTTTTCTCGTCGTTTAGTCCATGGTTTTCGGGATTTGGTGGAATAAGGAGTTTATTCGATTTGATTGATCTGATTATGACTACGGGGCTGCACGATGAAGGATGTATCTTCACATATCGCCTACCATGAGAAGCATTACGGATCTAAGTTGCAGCTCGTCTCATCTCTTACAAATCTATCTTCCTCCGTCACCGCTTTCTCCATAAAAATGGTTCGTAACATTATTTTAACTCTAAGTTTGTTCGATCAAGAGTAAGCAGATAGTTGATTTAAGAAATTTGATTTGCAGAGGTTGATCCTTTGTACGACTGTCTCGAGAACTTGCGGGCCGGTTCGACAAAGATTGTGGAAACAAGTAAGAATCATGCTTCAAAATTGTGGCCAGTGGTTTGATGAGCTTACACTATGTTGCGTCTCCATGCAAATTCCTGGAAAATCCCCTTCTTATCCATAAGGTACAATATAAAATATCTGATTTTTCTAAAAGAGTATAGCGAGAAAAAAGTAGTAAACTTTAAGCTATTTCTTAAACTTATGGTAAAGATCCTTAAACTCCCCGATTCTCTTAAAAGAGTTTGCTATGATGCCTGGCCATTGGCCATATATTGGTTGTTTATGTCAATATTGTTTGTCAATGTGATAAGCGTAGGTGGTATTTTTTTTTTATGCACATTGATTTCAAATCAACATGTGAGATAGTGCCTGCAACAAATGATGGCGTGTATATCTTTGGGTTTGTAAAGAATTCGGAAGTTCTCTGTTTTTGTTTCTCTTCGAGCGTATCTTAAGAGGAAATTTTCGAGGTCTGTTTCATCTCCTAAATTAAATCTATTACATCATTATATCTAGACATTAGA
Organism: Camelina sativa; assembly: GCF_000633955.1. Lineage (NCBI taxonomy): Eukaryota > Viridiplantae > Streptophyta > Magnoliopsida > Brassicales > Brassicaceae > Camelina > Camelina sativa. The sequence continues at coordinate 20,624,231 of NC_025695.1, read as the reverse complement.
CTTCTGGACACAAGCAACCTTACACAACCTTACCTTAGCTTATTAGCCACTAACAACTCCAACAACTATTATCTACTCTAGTCTAACTAAGGTTTTCAACAACTTCCTTAGTTAAACTAAGTAAACAACACAAAATCTTATTTTGGACCTAACACCTCTAATAATTCAAAGAACTCTAAACACACAAGTCTTAAGTGGGCTTAACTCGAGCCCATTAGCTTTCTTGATCCATAAGGACAAAACAACAATCTTCTTCTTTCTCTTTTCTCTTCTCCGTACGACCACCTCTTCTTCTCCGACTAACTTCCGATCTTCTTGTTCTTCATCATCTTAGTCTCACTCTTTTCGTCTTTCTCTTTTGCAAGGCAAATCGAAGACTCATCCCTCAACACTC
>NC_025695.1:20613441-20622318 GCF_000633955.1 Camelina sativa | reverse complement strand
TCACTTTGATTTCCAGTTTGTTTCTTTTCTTTCTTCACTCAAAGAACTCAATTTTCTTAGAACTCTCATATATTCATTTTTCCCATACATTACATACTTATAGTAGATTTCTTTTACACTCATTCACTTAGACTCTAGACTTAGCAACTATTACATCATTATATCTAGACATTAGACTTCTGGACACAAGCAACCTTACACAACCTTACCTTAGCTTATTAGCCACTAACAACTCCAACAACTATTATCTACTCTAGTCTAACTAAGGTTTTCAACAACTTCCTTAGTTAAACTAAGTAAACAACACAAAATCTTATTTTGGACCTAACACCTCTAATAATTCAAAGAACTCTAAACACACAAGTCTTAAGTGGGCTTAACTCGAGCCCATTAGCTTTCTTGATCCATAAGGACAAAACAACAATCTTCTTCTTTCTCTTTTCTCTTCTCCGTACGACCACCTCTTCTTCTCCGACTAACTTCCGATCTTCTTGTTCTTCATCATCTTAGTCTCACTCTTTTCGTCTTTCTCTTTTGCAAGGCAAATCGAAGACTCATCCCTCAACACTCCCTCTTGAGTTTTCGATTTGGGCTCTTGATTCCAGGTTAGGATTTTGAATTTTGAAGCCTTTACTTCTCCAATGGAGCTTCCTTTCCTCTTCATCTGAGTGCCACTTTTCAGAACATCTGCATAGGTCATTGGTGAGTTTGATTTTCCGATCTCCTTCTTAATTGAAGTTTCTGTGATTCTCCCTTGATTGGATTTTGTTGCTCCCTCTTGAACAATGGTCTTTTCATTCTTGTTCAGTCTTGATTCACTTTCGGTTGAGCTCACTTTGATCTTCTTTTGCAGAGGCTCCGGACATAAGCTTATGTTTGCTTTTGAAATATCAGCCTTTGATTCTAAACAAGTTTACTCTTGTCATTGATCTCCAACTTGTGAACCCCAAATTCTTTGTGCTTTGTTGCTTGATTCTCCTCTGCATTTTTCTTGCAGGTTTCCCTTCTAATCCACTTTTGCTCCCTCTCAAACTTAGGTGAGCTTTCGGTTTTCTCCACCGTGTCTCTTTTGATCACTCTCTCGTTCATTTTGCATTTTGGACTCACCTTTTTTACTTCTCTGTCCTTGTTTTCTTCTTTTCCAATTTCAGAACCTCCCTGATTCTTAACTTCACGCGATGGCTTTTCATTCACGGCTCCAACTTCATTCTTCTTTGGTTGATGAGTTTCAGGTTTGTTCAGGCCTTCAGCATTCTTCTTAATACACCAAGTTTGTGACACCTTCTGACTTCCAGCCGTATATCCAGTTCCTTGACAGCATGATTCAACCTTTTCTTTTGTAGCAACCATTGTTGCTCCTTCATTTTCTGACATTCTCAGATAAATTTTTTTATTGATCATAGGTACCTCAGCTATCTTCCTTCGAGCAGGATCATGAATGGTACACCCTCTGTGATCAAACTCGACTTCATAGTCTTTTTCAACTATTTGAGAAACACTCAATAGATTTTTGGTAATTCCTGGAACTAGTAGAACATCTTTGATGATTATCTTGCCTTTCTTTGTCATGATTTTAACATCACCCTTTCCTTTTGTTGTCAGCACAGCTCCATTACCTACACGTATAGGAACATTGAAGCTTGTGTTGATGTGAGCGAATAGGTTCTCATGTGGCGTCATGTGATTTGTGCTCCCACTATCAATAAGCCAGACATTCTCTTCTAGTATTTCTTGGTCTTCTTGTCTTGCAGTGAACATATGATAAGTTTCATCTTCTTCATTGTCTTCTTGAGTAACTTGAGCTTGAGTAACTTGAGCTTGTTCTCCATTCTTGAGTTTGCAGTCACTGATTAGGTGACCTACTTTTCCACAGTGAAAACAACTTCTAGTTTCTCTGTTTCCGTTGAAAGCAGGTCTGATTTTTCCACTCTTGAGCCAACATACATCTTCATTGTGATTATCTCTTTTACAATAACCACACCACCTTTTTTCTCTATAACTTGTCTGACCAAAATTTTCTTTGTGTTTCTTCTCCACATTCAGACTTCGAAACCGTGCATAGAAGGCTCCTTTAGCTTCTTTTTCATCCTCTGGAAAGAATTTCTTCTCATGTGCCTCTAGAGATCCAAGCAGCTCAGCATAGGTAACAATGTTCAGATCCTTTGTTTCTTCCATTAAGGATCACAGACCGGCATAGCTTTTTGACATAGAAGCCAACATTTTCACCACTAAATCAAAGTTAGATTTACCCTCACCTAAAGATCTCATCTGATTCGCTACAACCTGAATCCTATCGGAGTAAACTTTAACCTTTTCCCCTTCTTTCATTTTCAGATTTTCAAACTCTCTTCTTAAAGACTGAAGTCTAACAGTTTTGACTTTCTCATTACCTTGATAGGAGTGCTCCAGAAGTTTCCATGCTTGACGTGCTGAGTTTGCAGAGAGAATCTTGTCAAAGACCACATCAGCCACTACATGCTGAACGATTTGGAGAGCAGCCATGTCTTTAGCTTTGAGTGCCTTCAGGTTTGCAGTTTATTTGCTCTTATCTGCTCCTGGAGTTGCAGGTTCATCTTCAACTTCAGCTTCAGGTACTTCATCTTTGACAACATCCCAAAGATCTTTGTTCATGAGTGTGGTTTTCATTCTTGCAGACCAGAACTCGTAATTCTGGCCATCAAAGACTGCAATAAGATGAGATGATTGCAGGTTTATCGCCATCTCTGTTTTCTTCTTCTTCTTCGTACTTCTTCACTTTTTCTTTCTTGCTTTAAGAGGCTCCTAGGATCAAGTTGTGCTCTGATACCATGTTGACATTTTCACTTTGATTTCCAGTTTGTTTCTTTTCTTTCTTCACTTAAAGAACTCAATTTTCTTAGAACTCTCATATATTCATTTTTCCCATACATTACATACTTATAGTAGATTTCTTTTACACTCATTCACTTAGACTCTAGACTTAGCAACTATTACATCATTATATCTAGACATTAGACTTCTGGACACAAGCAACCTTACACAACCTTACCTTAACTTATTAGCCACTAACAACTCCAACAACTATTATCTAGTCTAACTAAGGTTTTCAACAACTTCCTTAGTTAAACTAAGTAAACAACACAAAATCTTATTTTGGACCTAACACCACTAATAATTCAAAGAACTCTAAACACACAAGTCTTAAGTGGGCTTAACTCCAGCTCATTAGCTTTCTTGATCCATAGGGACAAAACAGCAATCTTCTTCTTTCTCTTTTCTCTTCTTCGTACGACCACCTCTTCTTCTCTGACTAACTTCCGATCTTCTTGTTCTTCATCATCTTAGTCTCACTCTTTTCGTCTTTCTCTTTTGGAGGGCAAATCGAAGACTCATCCCTCAACAGTTTTGAAATGAACTGCTTTTTCTTTGATTACTCTGCTTGTTTCTTCACAAGTCTGGTGAATTGTAGCCAAGGACAAAGATTACCATCAAAGTCCAATTTTCAATCATAGCCTTTGGAAATAAAATTCAAAACTAAAAAGCTTAGTTTTCCAGAAATATTTTTACGGTTATCGAAAAAACTCTCTCCGTATGCCAGTACATCAAGTGTTAGTGATCTCTTCCGAATTGGTGGTGGACCACAAGCTCCAATATCACGTCTGCCAATCATGTCCAATCTCCAATACCGCGTTTCCAATCTGTTGAGGGTGACGCCTGTAAATATCGATGATCGGGATCTGCTGCGTTCTGTTATCGATGTCTTATACGCAGAAGAACCAGACCAGATTGGCTCACTTTTTTAACCCAGTTTTCTCTTCTTGTAAACCCAGTTTTCTCTTCTTGTAAACCCAGTTTTTGAATATACCCTAATCATAAACCCTTAAAGAACCTCAATTGTAACATACCATAACAATGCTTAAACAAATCGCATCATATCTGATATTCTGGATCAAGCTATTGTACTAAGAATTGCTACACAAACATATCAAAAAAAAATCTAGGAAATGAGAATGAATAGACAGATGATGATTGAAATTTAACACACGCATTGAGGACGACAAGATTGACTGAGAACTAAAAAGAAAAAGAGGCTAACAAATCGGAGTTTATCATCCATCTCTCAATTCTCAAGTCGGAGAAGAGGTAGTAGAGATGACAATTTCGTTCCTTTGTCGAGAAAGCTAAATGGAGATTTAAAAATTAATGCTTACAGAGAGGCTAGAAGAGCAACCGCAGCAGCAACTGCAACACATGCTAGAATTTACAATAAGATGGATTTTTTAATCTCCACACTTAAAAAATAATTTCAATTCTCTTAAAAACAAACTCCATTGATGTTATGAATTGGAGATTACCTCAGGATGATCAGAGAAAGAAGCAGAAGGTAAGAGACCAAGAGACGTTGAAAGGGAGAAAGAAGAAAACCCTAGAGCTGTTAAATTCAGCACCATAACCAAGTTCGTTTAGATCTCCGCCATTGAAGAGAAATGGATTACCCAAAACTGAATGGGAAGAGATTAGGTTGCATCTCTCAATCTCATTTAAACGGCGACGAAGAAGAAGAAATCGAGCATCGACTGATTAAACGCCATCATTTTTCTTTTTGCTTTGTCCACATAAGACTAAAACTAGGCGACTGTGTATTAATGATATAATTTGATAGGTTATAGATTTTTACTTGAGGCTGATGTATCACACCACCAATTTGATAGGCCAATTGTCATTTTTCTTAATTGCTAACTGCATATGTGTGTTTAGCATTTGACTTGTTTTACATGTTGGCCCTATTTCTCTGGCTATTTTCCCTCCAAAATATCATGATTTCTTACTTATGCTTATATTTGGTCCTTATACAACATTACCGTGAGAACATGATGATGTGGGTATTTGGCTATTGCTCTCTTGTGTGGAACTAATGATTTCACTACGATGAGAAAGTGTTAGGGTTCATCAAGGGATATATGACTTTGGTAACTCTATAGTCTTTGGTTAACGCTTTCACTGCGAAGCCGCAATACAAGTCACAAACCAAACCATAAGTGCTTAATTAACCAAACCGTAAGTGTTTAATCTGAGTTTAGTCTAGACAATAGAGTTTAATGTCTGGTAGATATCTCCTTTGGTTTAATGGTATTGAGAAGCAGTAACATGATTTGCCTTATTACACATGTGGGGTTCAACATGTTCGTTGGGGTCACTGCATCAGTGACAAGCTAGGACGCAGATGAGACTTGCTGAAGTTTAATCTTGGAGGACTTCCCAATACTTGCCAAGGTCTTTACTACTGCAATGTCTTAAGTGGCGTCATTAGAGGAGCTTTGGAAATGGTCAGTCTCCTTTTTGTTCCCATTTTTTTTGTTACATAAATTGCGTTTTTCAAACTTCTCAGCAAACAGTCTCTCTAGAAACTTAAAAGGAACTTCTCTTACTCCTCAATTACCAAGTGTAGAAGAACATTTTTAGGCTGAGTGCTTATGTTCTTTTATCCGTCTCCACAATGATCAGGTTTTGATGACATGGACGTGTGATGTTCTTCGAGGGGATGATGCTTATGAGTTGCAGGAGAAGCTACTGAAACAAGTCGCAGAGGAGTACAACGACGATGAACAATTTGTTCAAAATTACAAATTTGCAAGGGAACAAACTGAATGTACAATGGACTACAATAAAACCCAATACTAGCCAACTTTTTCTAAAGACCAAATAATTATTTAGCTTGTGATAAGAGCGTTTAGTGGAGTAGACGAGCAGCCGGTTGCTTCTATACCATATACACGATATACTTGTGAGTTGGTATGTATCTTTTCAAATAATGTTGGCCGACCAAACAAGTTAAAAATAGAAACTTTGATTAGTGTGGTTTGAAAAATTTGTGTGTACACAATATAGTTTTAAAAATGTAAATATGTGTTTAAGCAAAACAAAATTAAACATAGTGCATATAGTTAATGAGACAATATATGTAAATTTAGATGAAGCATTCGTTGCATACGTCATTGAATTCTCTTTAACAAATACGTCCCAACTTCAATCTCACTTGAGAGCATACCGTAAACACGATATTATCTCACGCTCAAAAGTATTTATTATTTTCATTAATTCTTCTAATTCTACAGTTCAAGATATGCAAAACATTAGCAAACAACAACTAAAGAGAAATCAAAACATCTTCAGACAATAATATAAATTTGCTAATGTATCTAAAAGATTCAAACAATTTTAACTTGATTATGATTGGAGAGATAAACTAAATATGAAATGAAAAACTTATCCAAAAACAACCCGCGGCGTAGCGCGGGTATCAACTTAGTTTTGTTAATAACCTTTGAACTAGGTTGATACCCGCGCTACGCCGCGGGTTGTTTTTGGATAAGTTTTTCATTTCATATTTATTCTATCTCTCCAATCATAATTGGGTTTAACCGGTTAAATGGCTTTATTACTTGGTCAAGCAAATAGTGTTTTGGATGGGTTTAACCGTTTTGTTATTATTTGCTTGACCAAGTAATAAACCCATTTAACCGGTTAAACCCAATTTCAACCCGATTACAACCCGATTAGAATATTAAACCATGATTAACCAATACCTGAACCCTCAAATCGAAAATCTCACATCTCTCTTCTCTATTTACGAACCCTACTTTCAAAACCCCCAAATCGATTTCTCTTTCGAAGAACCCTAAAATAAAACCCCCAAATCCATTTCTCATTTCGTTGCTCTTATTCACTATGTCAACAATGGATTTAATTCTCGCAGACGATAATCCTCCAGTAGGAAGAGATCGAGATCATGATCACGATGCAGAGGCAGAAGATCGAGATGAATCTTTTGTCCACATGCTTGCCAAAGAGTTCACCGAAGAGGAACAATCAATCCGACACGATGTGTACCCAGAAACCGACGACGAGGCTAATGGTCGTGAAGATGGTTCAAGTGAGAATGCGAACACCCATTCTTCGTGGTGATGGGATAATGTATAAAGGCCAAAAATTCTACAATGGAATCTCGTTCAAGGAGTGTGTCACCGACTATGCACTGCTAACAAGTTCCAATCTGAAGCAATACAGGTATGATAGAGATGCAATCAGATTTAAATGTATTGGTGCTAAGGGGAAATGTGGGTGGCAAGTGTATGCTCCATCTCTCGGTGATGATCCTTTCTGGAGGATTACGTTGTACAAGGATAAACATATATGTATTCCTAATGGAGAGTGTGCGATGTTTTCGGTCCCAGTGATAGCTAGGATATTTCTTGATAAGATTAGGGAAGAACCAGAGTATTACATGCTTGCCAAGATGGAAAAGATTGAAATGGAGATGTGGAAGATATCAGTTACAAGGCCTCAATGCCAAGCTTCTAGGAGAAAGGCATTGGGATGGATCTCGTCGGAGTATGATACTCAGTTTACACATCTCCGAGATTATGGTGCCGAGATTATGGAATCAAATCCAGGATCTGTTGTGGATATTGATACCGTGAAGAATGATGTTGGTGAGGATGTCTTTAACCAGTTTTATGTTCTTAGAAAAACATGGAAAGCTAGTTGTAGGCCACTAATAGGAGTTGATGGGTGCTTCTTAAAAGTAAAGATTAAAGGGCAGTTATTAGCGGCATTAGGCAGGGATGCAGACAATGCTATTTATCCAATAGCATGGAGCGTTGTTCAAGTCGAGAACACTGATAAATGGCAATGGTTTGTGAATAGGTTGAAGATTGATCTAGACTTAGGAGATGGAGATGGTTACATTATTATGTCAGATCGGCAAAAGGTATGTGTTCCGTTTTGTATTTGTTAAGCTCTAGCATAATTATGTTTTATGAAGTTGTAGCATAATCATGCGGTTTCTGTTTCAGGGTTTGATAAAAGCTATTGAGTTAGAGTTACCAAAGGTGGAGCATCGAAAATGTGTTAGGCACATTTATGGGAACCTGAAGAAGATTCATCCTAGCAAAAAGCTTCTGAAAAAATATCTTTGGGATCTGGCTTGGAGCTACAACACCACCGAATATTATCAGAACTTGGAGAGGATCCACGCATACGACTCAAAGGTGCATGAAGATGTCATGAAGACAAAGCCAAAGACTTGGTGCAGGGCCTTTCACAAGCTTGACAATTACTGTGAAGATGTGGAGAACAACTCCATAGAGTCCTTCAACAATACCATCAACAAGGCAAGAGAAAAGCCATTTGTGGCTATGTTAGAGATGGTTAGAAAGATTGCCATGGTTCGGATTGCTAAACGACGGAATGTTTCAAAAAAATCCGTCATTTCCGACAGAATACCGACGGAATGTTTCAAAAAAATCCATCATTTCCGACAGATTACCGACCGATTTCTTTGAAAAAGTCCGTCATTTCCGACTGATTACCGACTGATGTATTTTTTGTATTTTTTTTAAATTGCATAATTATTCAAATTTTAATACTAAATTTTTTGTTAAAATAGAAATGCTTATATAATAATATTTAAAAATTTTAGGGAAATATTATTTCGTACAAACATGGAAAATGTTCTAAAAACCGAAAACATAAATATTTTACAAAACAAAGCTAGAATTCAGAAATCTAAAAGGCAGAATGTCTTGCCCGCATCTCGCTCATGAACGCTACTAGATCCTCATCCCTCTTCTTGTTCTCCTCGTCCCTTCTTTTGTTCTCCGCTTTTTGTTCTTCCGTTTCGTTTTCCAATGCTGCAATCCGAGCATCCTTCTCTTGCAGAGCTGGTTGGAACTCTTGTGTGGGAGCAAATGAGTAACCCATTGATTGAGATAACGGGCTTTGTTGGGAGAGATTTCCAAGTCCAAAAATCCGTCCCTTGTTTTTTTCAGTTTCCTACACATTCATTTTAAAAATTACTCAAACATTTTAAAACAAAACAAAGTAAAATCAAATTTT
>NC_025695.1:20607180-20611158 GCF_000633955.1 Camelina sativa | reverse complement strand
CCTCCTCGAACTCTCAACAACCAGCTTAGCTCTACCATCTTGTATTTGTTTGGTCTTTTTGTTGGTATGCATATCCTCCATCAAAGTAATATGGTCTGGTACCACACCATCCCTAATAGTCTAAAAGAAGTATTTTAATTATATAAAGATTGTCTTATTAATGATAAAAAATAACAATTATACGAAATCTTAAAACTTACAAGTTGGCGTTGTCGGGTATAGGCGCTAACTGGACCATTGTTGTGGGTTGCCATGCCCAACCCGCCACGGTCGCTCCTTCTATTCTGAGAATATTTTGAGGAAAGTGAAACTGTATTTACTTCACCCCAATATTGAATCAAACCTTGGAAGAGATCATCGCTCAACCCTTTTGGCACCTTTCCTTTCTTCCACCTTTGCTTCCACTCATTCAACATCTTAGAATATTGTCTAGCAGCCGCCTTCTTAAACTCTTTTCGAACGTTGTTGGTGATATCCGGATGCCAAGTGAAATCTTGCTAAAAAAAATAGTAAAATAATGCATTATGAGAAAAATATTATAAAACGATGTTATAAAATCAAAGTAATAAGTTGAAAACTGTACGGCAAATTGCTTAAACCACATTTCTTGTTTTGACGAAGGCATCACTGAAAATTTTGCGTATGGTGTTTTGAGGATTCCATACATCATACGCAAAAGAGATTTTGTGATCCCATTATGCGAATCACAAAACCATGTGGTATTTGGAGCGCCATAAGGATCTAAGCGGGGGATAAGTTCTCGTCCAGGTTGAGAAACAAAATCTTCGATGGTCATCTCCATGGGAGCATGTTGTGAAGCTTGTGAATCTGGAACGGGACTATGACGTGAATGGGAACCACTAGCTTCTCCAGGAGCGTGGTTCCCACATGTGTTTGCAACATAAGAACCATAGTTTCTTTGGAAAAAAAAAACAAATTTAGATCCTATATGAATATAGGGAAAAAAAAAACAACAGAGACACAAAAAGATGGTAAATTTTAAGCTGAAAAACGATTGGAGTTTGATAATTAAGAAATATAAATCCAGAGTTTTAGTTTAATTAAAGAACATAAATGATTGTTTTACCAAAAACACAAAAATTAGTTTTTTCCAAAAATAACAGTATTAGTTTTTTTCCAAAATCATTTTTAGTTTTTTTCTTCAAAAACTAAATTAACACATAATTTATAACATTAACACATATTTTACAATAATAACACATATTTTTTTTTCAACCAAAAAAAAAAATTCTAGAAAAAAAACAAGATAAAACAATTAAACAAAAACCAAATCATAAAAAAAAAACGAAATCTAACACCCTAACAAAAACAAAAACGAAATCCAATTCATCATTCATCAAATCACAGTCTAACAAATCACACTCTAACAAATCTAACACTCTAAATCTTCAAATTAATCTAAAGCCAAATCTTCATAAAATCTAATAAATATACCATAATCCTAAAAAACTAACAAAAATTAAGGAAATATGACAAAAAATGAGAGAACTTACGCCATTCTTTAAAGAGAGCCGCCGGAGTAGATCCGCCGGAGTAGAGACAGCCGCCGGAGTAGAGAAATCCGCCGAAGTAGAGAAATCCGCCGGAGGGAAGAAAGCCGCCGGATGAGGGAAGAAAGCCGCCGGAATAGCAGCTGGTTTGGACGCCGGAAGTCGCCGAATTGGAAGCCAATTCGTCGCCGGAATTTTGGTTGCGAGAGCGAGAGAGAGGATTCGTTGCTAGAGCGAGCGAGAAAGAAGATGAAATGACTTAGGTTTTATCGATGTTACCGACGGAATTACCGACGGAATATCCGTTGGAATTCAATAAAAAAATTAATTCCCCGCGATACCGAAAATTTAATTGTATTTCGTTCCCAGGGTGAAATTTCGCAATCCGTCGGTAATCCGTCAGAAAAAACCGCCGGATTACCGACAGAACACTTTTCCGACGGTGTTCCGACTATTTACCGACGCATTAGATATTAAAACCCTTAATCTTATTATTTTTCTTGACAAATATGCTTACATTTTGTAGTTTATATTTTTTCTTGACAAATATGAGTAAATTATGAAAAATAAAAAAAAAATGATAATTTAAAAACATTTACCCATAAGATATAATATCATTCTATTAGTACTTTAGGCAAACAACATATTCATTTTTTTAAAACACAAATTTTGAAGATTTTAGTTTAAAAGAAGATTATATAGTCATTGAAACTTCATACTTTATACATCTCTTATTAAATATGTGCGTTATAGAACAAAATTAGAGGTTTTACAAAACTGCATCGGAAATCTGTCAGTATCCGACGGATTACCGACAGCACAAGGAAAACCAACCAAAATTTTATTAACCCGACGAAAGTTAGATATCCGTCGGTAACCCGTCAGTAATTTCTGACGGATTACTGATGGATTTGTTTTACCGACCGAATTACCGACGGAATTTACCATTTATTTTTAATTGATTTTTTTAATTATTAAGTTAATTACATTTATTTATTTTACTAAAAATTTTGAAAGCAAATATTTATTTATTACAAATATTTATTACTAAAAATTTTGAAAGCAAAAATTCTGAATCATCTTCGTCAAATTCTCCAATTTCATCTTCTGATTCAGAGTCGACTCTATCATCTGTGAATTGGGTGAAGTCAACCACGAGGTCAATATCAAAAGAATGCTCCACTGGACACGCTAACCTTCCATGAGTTGTCCATCCAAATTACATCCCATAAGCTGGAAAGTCACTTATCGTCCACATAAGTGCTGCACGCATCTAGAAATTCTGCTTGGTTGATACATCATATGTTGTAGCACCATGATCCCATAACATTTTCAACTCATATATCAACGGTTGGAGAAACACATCAAGAGACCTCTTTGGATGATTTGGACCAGGAACCAAAATCAAAAGGAAAAGAAACTCTCAACGCATGCACAAAGATGGTGGTAAGTTATAAGGTGTTACGATTACTGGCCACAACGAATACTGTCTTCCATGCTTTCCAAATGGGTTGAAACCATCTGTAGATAATCCAAAGCGATTTGTTAATATAGAATGGTTTCCGTCGGTAATCCGTCAGTAATCCGTTGGTAAATTTTGAAACTACAACGGTCATAAAACGGCTATAAGAACAGATACTTTGGGTCGTTGGAAATCCGTCGGTAATTCGAAAAATGTAAAACGGACATATTTTCCGACGGATATTACTGACGGACTATATCCATCGAAAATCCGTTGGAAAAAGTGACGGTTTTCCGACGAATAAAGTCTATCGGTAACTTACCAACAAAATCATTCGGTATCAAATAACTGTCGGTAATTTCCGACAGACAAATTTCCATCAGTACATCCGTTGGAAATTACCCTGTTTTCTTGTAGTGGTCAAATCATTCATATTAATGTGCAAACTCCTCCTATACACGCTGAGGGGAATATAGCCGAATTCAAACAAAACAAAAAGAGTAATAAAACCCATAAAATAATTATAAGCTCCAAATATTTATCAATTCTCTAAATAATTGTGATGCATATCATACCCTAATACCAAAAAATAAAACCTGTAAAGTTAAATAAAACATATACATACACATATATATATATATATATAAATATATCAAAGGGGGTCATCAGATAGGAGCGAAAGACTATGCTACTGAACTGTAATCATGGAGATTGTATCATCTGAACTATGCATTATTAATCCTCACTTGACGAAGATTTTAAGATAAGATTTTGGAGGCCTCATTGAGAAGATTAGGCTTATCAACATGGATTGATTCAGACATATGCTTGTCTTAATCGATTTAATCATCGGCCAATCCTAAAGAATAATGAAAAAATAAAACAAAAAAATTTTGGGGACTCAGAATATGGGTGGTGATATAACAGAGTGGTCGGCAAATAGGCCTTTACGGCCGTTTTTACGACGAACGAGACCTTAATATCAATCGTCACTGTCCACAAAAA
>NC_025695.1:20502058-20607158 GCF_000633955.1 Camelina sativa | reverse complement strand
TCGAAGATAAATAAATAAGAATCTGATTACGAGAGAATGAATTAGCAGAGATGGATGGATTGATTGATGGATGATGTTAAGCTTCTGTCTCTCTCTGCCTCATCCTTTTTATACAGGGAAAAATAAATATGAAGAAGCGCTTAGGGTTTTCTAACTCGTTGAGATTCTGCCACGTGTTCATATCGCATCTGACGGTTACTCATTACCTTTTGTTTACGTTGTTGGGCTTCTCATTCATTGTTTGGGCCTTTATAATTGACTGAGTTCATTGTGGAAACTGCACCTGATGTAGATGTACCCCTTTCTGCATGTTATACGCTACGCCGCCACCATTCTATATTAAACAAATTATAGTATCTGACTATGTAAATGATGTTTTCTTTAAGAGAAAGAACAATATATATATTGAGAATGGAGTATGGTGTTGACAAGTTAGTATACTTCTCTGTCCAAGAAGCAAAACCGGAAGGAAGACAATTCTTAATTGCTACTTGTTTCATTCTTTTGCCTAAAAATAACACACACTTACGGCTGCGCAATTGTATCATGCATGTTACTTGTTCCCATGTCTTTTTGATTGGTCTTCAATGCCTATCTTTAGGGCTCCTAAAACCATTCAAGTTCTCGAGCTTCTCCAAATACGAGAATTTCTTTGGCGTCAATTTTGGAGACTTGGGAAGTTTCTCTGACTGCCCTTTTGAGCTATTGTCACTCCAACCAATAAAATCAAGCAATGTTGTCTTTGATGAGTATTGTGGGTCAAGCTTCTCTGTTTCCTCGCCTAACTCTGAATCCATTTCTGTTGCTAATTTCCCACCATCTGATGTTTCTTCATCTGTACATTGCTTTCGGGCTAAAGAATCCGCGTAAAGTACATCCTCGATTCTCGACATTTCCGTGTACCCCAAGCTCTCTAATATCCTTGAGTAGCTCTCCAAAACCGCGTGTCCCACATCCTATAGTTAGAACACACAAAGTGATAAATGAACCACAATGACCTATAACTAAAATAATGATTCATTTGAGTATTACCTTGTTATACTGAATTTTGGAGATGTCGAGTGAAGATTGGGGAAGACCAGGGAACTTTTGTTTAAGCAAGACCAAGATCGTCTCGGCTCTCTCTTCGAACAACTCTCGTTTCTCCAAGCTCACAGCTGATCCCCAAGAAGATTTGTTGTCTTTTAGATGAAGTTTCCTTTTCCATATAACAATTGAGGCCTCGATCCTGTTCTTCACATCCAACACTTTGTGCTCCGTAGACAAGTCGAGTGTTGACAAGAACTGTTCTGGATCAAACCACTCTTCTGTTATGCTCTTGTATAACGTATCCCCAAGGCTTACCCTTCCATTCTGCAATAATCTAAGTCTTCTCAATCACCATTATTGATGTTTTTTTTTAGAATAGTATATATATGATGATGTCATAGAATATAAATAATGTAGGCAAACCATTGATACTATATTATCCGATTTTAAGACAAAAAGAAGGATAATCACCTTTGGAAGAGACTCGATATAGCTATCAGGGATAGCCATTTCTGAAAGAACTTGGGCATTAATTGCCATGGCGGCTTTTTGGACTTGTGAGACCGAATCTTTTTGAAAATGAAGCATTCTTCGGGATGACTCGGACAAGCCATCAGAAGGGACTTTCACCGGAGGAAGCCACCACTTGTCCTTTGTCCTATCATTCCGTGCTTGCTTCCCTTCTTCAGAGTCTCTCGACACATACCAGAATTCATTGTGTCCTCTAAAATTGTCCAATGTATCCTAATATATATATGTTTCAATATCGTTCCATCAAAGTAGTTGCATAACATACATGTATTTGAATATATGTGCACTCTTACAATGAGCATAGCGTCGAGTTTGCGGAGGGCAGGGATGTTCATAAGAAGATCACATCTTTGTCGCGTCACCATAATCTACAAATAGTCTTTGAATCAGAATATTATCTCTGACGTTGATAATATAGAACTGATAAGTGTTAGCCTATTAGGAAACTGAACCTCGGTGCAGACTCCATCCTTACTCATCTGTTGAGATGGAACAAACTCGACAATGTGATCCGTCACAGACAATAACCAATCGATCTCTTTCTTCCACCTAGCTTTTCTATCCGGTGCCATCGGCTGTAACTTTGTCTGTTCCCCGAATATTGACGCTACACATAAAAATTAAACCAAACCATAGATTAATTTTGTGTTGCTTGTGGATGAACATAACTAAAAAAAAAAAAACTAAAGAACTACATTTACCGGCTAGATTTGTGATGGCATTTGATAGTGCCAAAGCAGAAGCTACACCTTTACCACCACCTGACATATCTTCTCCTAGAAGTAATTTTGTGAATTTATCTTTCATCATCTCCGTGTCTACAATATGTAAAATCCACAAAATTGTTTACTTTTTTTTTTTCCCCCTTTTATATCTCTAGAGTTCTTAAACGAATAGAAATAATGAAACTTTTTTTGTAATCACCGGATTGTTGCTTATCCTGTCTACGGGAAATCAGACGGGAAGTCATCGGACGGCTACTCTCCACCGGACTTCCACCGAGGCTGTCTTGAGTTTGACTTTCCGACGTGCTTGGTTCCACGAGCTGAGGTTGTTGTTGTTGTTCTTCTTCTTTTTCCGGTGAGGAATCGAACATCCTATCAAAATTGAATGAACTCGAAATGCTTGTTCCTCGTTCCAACGATGGAACCATGGTACCAATACCTTCCTATCGTTTTCTTGTCCAAAATCACAAAATTCTTACTCTTAAACAAAACAGAACTTTGATAGGGAGAATCATTAGTAAATTGTTCTTCGGATTATTATAACTATTGTATGCAACTACAAAATTTTCTAAATACTTATGACAAATCAAGGAGACGTGGGACGCACGAAAATGAGGAAGAATCAAGAAAGTATCACAGATTTAAGGATTTGAAATTTGTTCTATACCAAAATAGTAAATCAATTTTTAAGAAGAAAGCTTATTTAGTTTTTTTTTTTTTTTCTCAGTTTGGTGTTCAAAAGTAAATTACTGGTTTATCTGTGCTTACTATAAAATTCCTTTAAGCCCGGGAGAGACAATAAAAACTTAGCAACTATTTCATCAACTAAAAAGTTATTATGTTTTTAATAGTTAAAGTTAATGTTAATCCACCATTTTCTTTTGTAAGAAGAGATAACTTTTAAAGGAAATTGTTAATGCCAATTTTCTTATCTCAAATTTGTTTGAGTACGTTGGGTGAAATTTTGGGATGGTTTTAGTTGAATGGATGTGACTAGTTATTATTTATTACACTGGGGTAGTCGAGTTGTAGCCCCCTACAAAGTTCCAATTCTTGCTTTAGCCCCATGAAACTTTAGCTTCTGTTTCTAGCCACACAACAAAACTTTGACAATGTATATCCCCACCTAATTTGAATTTCAAGTTATATCCCCACGTTTCTTAGATCTAAACATTTTCTGTCTAATTTGTCTTAGATCTAAACAGAATGTGAAAACACATAAAACCGATCAAATAACTCTTTATCATCTGGCCTGTGAACAATTTCAACTTCTACTATAGAATCTGGATTTGAATCAGTGATCTCTTTGCAATAACCTCGAATATGTGCAAAATGATCATCATATTCTTTTTGTAGCCACCTCAATGATTTTTTTCTAGCTTCTTGACATTGATTTCGTGTAGCAGTGAGCTTCCATTGATCTTTAATAATCTCTTGAATCTTCATAGGCATCATATTCTCTGGATCATGTCTTATCTTGTCCACAAACAAACGCGCAATCACCGGATCAGTCAACATCAAACACTCTCTGTTTCTACTGCAATTATGGTGAGTTTTAAACACTGTGACATGCCATATATTCTTTTTGGTGCTTAGTGAGCAATATATTCTCCAATTGCAACCATCCATACCACATTTGTATTCAAACCTTGTCTGATCCCACCTAGATTGTTTAATATTGTTTCCTGTTTTAAGAGCATAATCTAGCATAGCTTCCTTAAACGCAAGACCACTAGAAAATGTTTGCTGAAAGTGTAAATTTCCATCTCCCCTTTGCCTGATCCGTTGGCCTCGTTTTACCAGAACCACTTCGGCATGTTCGGAGTCACTGTCACTTTCAGGGCACGCATTATGCTGCATTGGCAGCTCATCTCTAAATTGAGCAACATCATCTTCAATTTCTAACTGAAACTTGTTCATCAACTCTTCATCATCATCTTCATCAGATCCGCTATCGGAAGAACTTGAATTATTGTCGTCTTAATCAGAAATTCCAAAGTCTGGGTCACTTGGATCACTTTCATCTTCCAACATCTTAAGACGCCACTCTCTCTCAGAATCATGTTCTTCGCCACTAATATTGGAGAAAAGATAAAGGATTCATCTCAAAATTACAAAACATGTATTGCAGTCATGCTATTAGAGTTTAAATATCTTACCTCATTGCAACGTGAGAATCGAGGCACTTCCTTGAACCAAATGATATCCTCTTCGCTGAATCAATGTCTCAACTGCTGAAACCACATAAATCCTTTTTTTTCTCTCGATTTTGTCTCTGGTACTTATAAAGGTATCGACTTATGTTTACATTTTGGGTTTTTGGTTTAAGTATTAATTACAATTTTAATTTGGTTAAATGATAGATTAGACAAAAAATGTTTAGATTTAAAAGACGTGGGGATAGAACTTGAAATTCAAATTAGGTGGGGATATACATTGTCAAAGTTTTTTTGTGTGGCTAGAAACATAGGCTAAAGTTTCGTGGGAGTGAAGCAAGAACTGGAACTTTGCTGGGGGCTACAACTCGATTACCCTATTACATTAGTTAAGTGTTATGCATTCCAATTATTTAGTTGTTTTCAAACATACATACAATAGTTAGACAAAAACATATACAAAAATCCTTTTTCTTACTTTTGACTACTTTTTTTTTTGTCTCCTTTCATACTTTTGACTTTACATGTAAAATCAAAAGGTAGAGCAAAATAGTCAAAGATAGATAGGAAAAAAACTCTCTCCAACATATACACAGATCCCTCAATTAATCCATTTTTCCCTTTTTAAATTATAATTATGTCATTTTATTAGTGTTCCCAATAGCACCACCACCCTATCCTTTTAGACCATAGGGATGGTGAAGCGTTTTTTAGAAAACTAAAAAATATATTTTTATTACACATTTTCATTTTTTATTTATATTTTTAATATATGTATTATTAGGTAAATGATACATGTCTCTTTTATTGAAACGTTTATCAAAGTTCCTACACAAGCAACAGTTCTCTTTCTTTTCAATCCTTTCTCTCCTTTTCATTATTTTTTTTAATAAAAGTATTTACATGAACAATCCCGATAGGGTTAGGGCCCATATTCATCTTCTAAAGTCTTTGTAAATGAAAATTTTATATATTTGTTAGGTAATGCTATATATTTATAAAAAAATGTATGGCTCCCGCACTACAATGGGTCGAAATTATGTAGTAGCCAAAGCAGGACGATATTTAGGTATTTAAAACTTGATAAAGTAATAAAAGGACCTACACATAACGATATATAAAAAATGCGTTTTGCTATATTTAGAAGAACATTAAGATTACAATCAAAGGAAAATTAAAGAGTGAAGAGAGCACTTGACTATAGACAAGAATGGCCGTGAAGCTCATTTACCTCTGTCTTTTCGTATACATTGCCCTTCTCATTTCAGGTAAATATAATTGTATGCTCCATGGCAAATACGACACCCTTTCCGTAAGATCTTTTTCTTTTCGTTTTGAAAAATACAATATCTTTTTGATATGATGGTATAAAAGGGGTGGCTACTACTCAAGGCCGGACGATGACCACATCTGCGAGAGGACGGGGTAGGAAGAGTGGTCGGACGGAATGGCTGTATNGACAAAAACATATACAAAAATCCTTTTTCTTACTTTTGACTACTTTTTTTTTTGTCTCCTTTCATACTTTTGACTTTACATGTAAAATCAAAAGGTAGAGCAAAATAGTCAAAGATAGATAGGAAAAAAACTCTCTCCAACATATACACAGATCCCTCAATTAATCCATTTTTCCCTTTTTAAATTATAATTATGTCATTTTATTAGTGTTCCCAATAGCACCACCACCCTATCCTTTTAGACCATAGGGATGGTGAAGCGTTTTTTAGAAAACTAAAAAATATATTTTTATTACACATTTTCATTTTTTATTTATATTTTTAATATATGTATTATTAGGTAAATGATACATGTCTCTTTTATTGAAACGTTTATCAAAGTTCCTACACAAGCAACAGTTCTCTTTCTTTTCAATCCTTTCTCTCCTTTTCATTATTTTTTTTAATAAAAGTATTTACATGAACAATCCCGATAGGGTTAGGGCCCATATTCATCTTCTAAAGTCTTTGTAAATGAAAATTTTATATATTTGTTAGGTAATGCTATATATTTATAAAAAAATGTATGGCTCCCGCACTACAATGGGTCGAAATTATGTAGTAGCCAAAGCAGGACGATATTTAGGTATTTAAAACTTGATAAAGTAATAAAAGGACCTACACATAACGATATATAAAAAATGCGTTTTGCTATATTTAGAAGAACATTAAGATTATAATCAAAGGAAAATTAAAGAGTGAAGAGAGAACTTGACTATAGACAAGAATGGCCGTGAAGCTCATTTACCTCTGTCTTTTCGTATACATTGCCCTTCTCATTTCAGGTAAATATAATTGTATGCTCCATGGCAAATACGACACCCTTTCCGTAAGATCTTTTTCTTTTCGTTTTGAAAAATACAATATCTTTTTGATATGATGGTATAAAAGGGGTGGCTACTACTCAAGGCCGGACGATGACCACATCTGCGAGAGGACGGGGTAGGAAGAGTGGCCGGACGGAATGGCTGTATGTAGCCGGAGAATGTGCGAAATTACCACGTTGCAACAAATATTGCGTCTCCAATGGGTTTCATCTTGGTGGGTTTTGTAAGAAATTGTCTCCTCAAGCTTCCTCTCTTTTCTGTGTCTGTAAATATACCTAGGTTTTCATTATCAAATTCACCGTTTCCTCTTTGTTGTTGTTGTTGTTGTTGTTGTTGGGAGAGATAATAAGGAGTTGTTCAGAATACAAGCCTTGACTTGTTGGTCCATTCTACTTAATAATGGTTTGAACTTGTAAGCCTTGTTCTTTCTTTGTTGTTTAAAGAAGATTAGATCATGCTATAAAGAAGCATATCCTTTAAAGTTTGAATGTTTGATCTTATAACAAAAAAAACAAACTTTGACTTGGTTGTATAGATGTGATACTGACTAGTGACTCACATCAAGCTCCGTTAATTTGAACGTTAACTAATTCGAATTGTCTATGGACTCCGGTAGGTTGTATTACTGCCTAGTCTCAGCGAGTTTTGCAAACCGGCTTCGAACGTTCTACATAGTACATACATTTGTTTTGGTTTTGTCAGCGAGTTTTTCTTTGGCTTTTTTCTTTCTAGTTTTGTGAAAAGTTGGAAAAAACATACTTATCCTTTGCCGGAAAATAATTGCGATGTGGACCTAGAAAGAAAGGGGAGATCATCGATGTTTAGTGGCAGATTTATAAATGTTTTAAGAGGAAACACATTATAACAAATCTTTAAAAGATTTTTAGTTATACATAGAATTCTGATTATATGATTTTTTTTCAAACTGGTTGGATCCACAATTATGAATTTTTGAATTAATTATTCGAATTCTTCAAAATTTTCTTATACCGAGTTCACTAACCTCACCTACTCAAGAGTATGACAGCGACACGTCTAAAGATAACCGGTTATAAATGGATGATTCAAATTAAGAAGTTGGAAAAAATGAATGAGCGTTCATTTATTCTTACCATTTGCAATAAATAATTTAAAAAAATGATTTAACTACAAAATTGAAAAAATGAGCAAATCATAAAAGAAAATTGTTCAACTCATTCATCTGCTATCTCATGCAATGAGTTGAATGATATTAACTTCTATTCGAATTCAATTTTCCCAATCATTTATCTACAAAATATACTTTATATAAACTAACAAATATATATCATACAGATATGCTCGTTTTAGTATATCAATAATTAGATGATAAAAAATTATATTCAAACAGAACTAGTGAGTTTGCTTTTGAAAAGTTAGATTAAAAATTATATGTAATACCATATCTTTCTTAAAAAAAAAAAAAAGTAATTAACTGCAAAGTGACTCACACTACAAGAAAACATGTGATTTATGACTGCACTAATAGTCACTACATAGTCGCTAATTCATACATAAAGACTAAATTACGACTAATAACCGTTGTCGTAAATCGGTAGTCGGTAAGGAAATTCAGTCGTAACATAGTCGGTAAATAGCGACGATATTACGACTATTACACGTAGTCGTAATTTAGTCGTTACTATTTACGACTATTTAATGACAATGTTACGACTAGTTTGAGAAAAGATTGTGACAATGTTACGACTATTTACGACTATTATGCGACTCTGTTACTACTATCAGACGACTATTTGACGACTATATTACGACGACTTTCAACCAGATTTAATGACTGGTTTGACGACTATAGTGCTTAAAACCATAATTGTTTTGTTTTGTTTTATAAATCGAATTTCTAATCAAACAGAAACCTAAAATTCACATTCTTAATAACCAAAAGTTCACCACAATAGTAATATGTTCACCACATTAACAATTACAAAAAGAGAACCAAAATGATCAATCATAAACTATGATTGACACATCATCCCAAAGTGACAAGTTCATAATAACCAAAAGAGAACCAAAATGATCAATCAAAAACTATGATTGACAAGTTCATTAGAGTTAAAGAATAGAGATAAATAGCCTAAGAAGTAACCTAAAAAGTAGGTTATCTTTGTGTTGGAGAGGCGGTGGATGCATCACTTGATTTAGACACAAGGAATTCCACAAAGGCTAGATCAGTTTTGCGCAAGTAGTTTTCCAAGTGCTCTATCTTCTTCTGTTGCTCAGCCACAACTTTGGAATTCTCTGCTTCACAAGCAGCATTCTCAGCATCACGTTTTACATTATAGGCAACTTGTTCTTCAATTATACGATGAGCTTCTTTCATTTGCTCTTCCAATGCTACAAACGACGACCGTCCTTGTTGATAGCTCTTGCCACTGAGAAGATCCTGAAGATGATCCTTGAGGCTTCCAAGTCCAAAAAGATTACCTCGTGAATCCTTCTCAGTGGACTTAGAAAAGAAAAACTGAAACTGTTAGATCTGAAATTGAAAGTTTTGAAGACTCTTTAAATGTAGATTGTGAAAATGATACTTTACCTGAAGAAAGATGGCCGTATAATCTTCTGCTGTGAGCTCCTGAGCTCGTGAAGGATCTGACTCGATCTCAGATATCTTAGCTTGTAAGTTTTTCTCATAAGTTGAGAAGATCTTCTCAGTTTTTCGATCGACATACGTACCATCTGGCCTTGTATGTGTCTGTTTGAAAACCTCACCAAGACTCACTGGTCTCCCGAGTTTCTCTTCCTAGAATGTTACAAAAACAAAAACAAGGTTAAGACATAAGTTAAAGTTACAAAAACAAGGTTAAGTCATAAGTTAAAGTTACTCACCAAGCCTTGTTTGACTTGTTGATACGATGTTGGCCCAGATAAGTGCGAGTGTGGCCCGAGACCATTACGGTCTGACATACGAGCATTGGAATAGATTCAACTCATTTGCTGTGCTTCTTCAGTATCCCACTGCGCAACCATTGTTTTCTAGAGTTCACCCGCGATCCATTTAGGTTGCACTCGACTAGTCCTAGCATCGCTTACCATGTTTTTCATCCGGCGTTGACATATCTCATAGAAAAAATGTTTCACTGTCCCTGTTATCAATGGATCCCAAGTGTGTGTTTTCTAAGGAAAAAGAAAATAGAATTAAGTTAGTGATAAACAACAATTAAAACCTATCTATGAATGATATATAACAGAAAACTATACCGCAAACTCAAGGAAGTATCTTTCTCGTCTCTCCGGAGGTACACATGACCAGTTATAGTATTCACCATCAAATTTGTTTGTAAAAACCTTTGTAATCTTCCGCACCAGTTGTGATTTGGCATCACGAGTAAACCTCAAAACATAAGAATCAAGTCAGACTTGGGAATGACAAAACAATAAACAATAGTTCATGACAAGCACATATACTTTTCTAGTTACTACTAACTGATGAGAGACTTGGGAATGGCAAAACAATAAACAATAGTTGATGACAAACACATATACTCGACAAAACACATATACTCGACAAAACACATATACTCGACAAAACACATATACTCGACAAAACACATATACTCGACAAAACACATATACTCGACAAAACACATATACTCGACAAAACACATATACTCGACAAAACACATATACTCGACAAAACACATATACTCGACAAAACACATATACTCGACAAAACACATATACTCGACAAAACACATATACTCGACAAAACACATATACTCGAACAAACACATATACTCGACAAAACACATATACTCGACAAAACACATATACTCGACAAAACACATATACTCGACAAAACACATATACTCGACAAAACAATAAACAATAGTTCATGACAAAACACATATACTCGACAAAACAATAAACAATAGTTCATGGCAAAACACAAAAGTTCATGACAAAACACATATACTCGACAAAACAATCACAAACCAATGACAAAACAATCACATAACACTCGACTATGTAACACATGTATGACAAAACAATCACATAACACTCGACTATGTTACACATGTATGACAAAACAATATTAAAACGTGTTTACATACCAAGTCGTGTTAGGCTTCGGTTCCGGAGAGAGCACGGTGGTAAATTTGTCGCGGTCCGGCACCATAAGTATGGCGTTAAGAGCCCTCAACGTGTCCGCCTGGAGATCCGGCAATACTGGATCTGGCTCCTCAAAGTTGTTACTTTGAGAAGACGGATGGCTTTGAGCGTGAGAGTTCTGAACTGGAGATCTCGCAGAATCATGCAAAGGATTCGATTGAACCGGTGGATTGTTTTGGACTTCTGGTAATGACCGAGATGGTTGGTCTTCTCGGCTTCGATTCATGGAATTCTTAAACAGGATCTGTGGCGGTAGATAGCTTCTAACCTGCGGTGCGACTGACGTCGATAGTTGGGGGGAAACGCGGACTTGTTCTTGAGGCGTCTGAGGCGTCAGATTTTGAGCCGCCGGCGTGAAGTTGTTCTGCAGCGGTAGATGATTGAATTTTCTCACCTTCGAGCCATCGGGTCTGACAGAAGCGTTGGGGACAACATTCCTCTTTCGTCCAACCTTCTTAACCGGCATCGTAGAAGATTGAGAGAATCGGCGATTGCGTCGATGAGAGATTGAGAGAAACAGCGAAGAACGGTGAGAAATCAGAAATGAGAGATTAGGGTTTGAGCCTTAGGGTTAGGTCGTTTGTTTATGGGCTGGATCGCGTAAATGGATTCCCGGGCTTGTTTAGTCCCAAAATATTTTAAACTTAGTTGCTTATTAGTCGCTGATGAGTTGATATGTGATTTTATTTTAACAAATTGGGCTTGTCTTGTAGTCCAAAACCTGGTCCAACACGTAATAAACATGTTTAAACCCAATATTCTGTAGTTAGTCACTTATTAGTCGCGAATCTGTAGCCATATTTAATTTTAGAAAAACATATAATTTAGTTTAGTTTACATATTATTTGAAATCTACTACTTATATATATACACTACATAATATATTGATCACTTAAAAATTACAAAACATTAGTTACATATAAACTTAAAGAATGTGAATATCTAATAGTATATAAAGAATGTAAACATGGATATATATAAACTTAAAACCATTAGTTACATATAAACATTAGTTACATATAAATCAATTCACATCTGTAGTAATAGAAAACAATTAATAAGACATGTTGCACCTAAACATAAGTATAGATATGAGAATGCAAACATATGATTCTTGTATTTATAGTTAATATGTGAAGAATACCACTAAAGTAGTCGCTGTATAGTCGCCAACTTACCGACTCATAGCCTTAGTCGCTAACTCGTCGCCAAATTAGCTACTTGGATACAACTCAATTAAGTTCATCCCATTTAGTCGTATAATGGTCGTTAATCAACGACTATATTACCGACTACTCTATTTGGTCGGCAAATGACGTCTGAGTTACGACTAAATTTACGTAGTAGTAACTTGGTCACTTAGTGGTCGGCAGATAGTCGGAAAATTTAGCGACTACATATTTAGTCGCCAAGCGTAGTTGTAAATACCCTGTTTTCTTGTAGTGTCATTTTTGTAAAATATAAAAGGATATTAATTGACAAATCGTCTGTCAAAATCACTATCAATTTTCACCAAAGTTTATTAACATTACGTTCCCCATCATATTCAGTACATACACTTAGGTGCATGGAAATAATGCAAATACTTTTATTAAGCATCAAACAAGGAAAAAGAGGTGCCAAGGATTGTGTCACATTAACACAACTATAAATAGCTAACTTGAACCGGAACCATCCGATGTCCCGAGTCAAACTCCTCATGTCCCACCCAAACCGATCCATGTGTCTTCTTCACATGGCACCTCATCTCCTTATACATTTTTCAATTCCATTATATATACTTAAATCCTTTAAGCTTAAACTACTTAACAAACTCATCCCATTATTAATCAACAGAGAGAAGAGCGTTAAGAAATGACAAACTTCGCAGTTGTTGCAAGACTCATCACAAGAGCTCCAAGAGCTCGTGCTTCCATCCCGACAAGACTCGTCCATGTAATCTAGCTATTTTATTTTTCGAATTTTAATACGTGTGACTAATATTAATCATCCTTATTTTTTTTTAATATATATAATCAAAGGGGAGTACAAGGAATGAAGCCTCCGTCTGTGACAAAGCCACAGAGGCTCAGCAAAAGGTAANAAAAAAAAAAAAAAAAAAAAAAACTTGGTCATATAAACGAACAATCGAAAAAAATTATACCACATAGTTTTTGTTTACTTTTTTTTTGAAATAACTAGCTCTATTAATAAAATATACGAAAACATGAAACCAAATTTAAAGGCATAAAAATATTAAAACCCCGTCTTGTTAAGTAGTTTACAAATTAATGTTTCATATAACCAAATTAAACCTGATAGGTGGCCAAGAAGGCAGACGAAGGAGCACAGACGATCTCAGACGCTGCTGGTAACTTGAAGGATAAGGCGAAGAACACAGCAGAGGAGGCATGGGATAAAGTGAAGGACACTACGGAGAAGATTAAAGATACGGTCACCGGAAAAACCGAAGAAACCAAGGAGTCCATTAAAGCCACTGCCAAGACCGTCGAGAGAAGCATGAACACCAAGAACCTCAAATGATAACATACTGAAATTTTTTAAAAATTCCACTATATTAAATAAGATATTATTTACCTAATGGAGTTTGTTTTGATCTGTTTACACTTTGGTTTTGTATTAAGAAAACGTATTGCTTTATTAGGTAAGAATAAATCTGGTTATGATCAATAGAAAACTCATGTGTTTACTTTAATAAGATTAATTTGATTTACTGTAAATCACACAATTCTGTTTTTTTTTTATGAATCACCGAAAAAAATAATGGTGCGTTAATGTTTTAGGTTAGTGGATACTTATAACGCCCGTATTCCGAAAAATAATGAAATATTAAAGTTTATAGCGGGAATCGGAATAAAGTTGGTTTAATAAGTTGATCGATTTATTCATTAAATCTAAAGGATGATTTAATTTATTGCTAATGTCTGATTTATTTAAACTAAACCAAAAAACTCTAATTCCTCTCTAAAAAGGATCTTCTCTACTTTTTAGTTTGCTGCTATTGTTCAGAGAGAAGGAGAATTGGTCGTTGAGGGTGGAAGAGAGGAAGAAGGAGAACTAGTTTGGCTTTAGAGTGAAGGCAAGAAAAGCAGAATTGTCAGGTTTTAGGGAAAAAGGGTTCGACTGCTCAAATCGTCCTCAAACATAACGAAAGTTAGTAGAGTTATTCCCAAGCTTTCATCGTCATTCTCCTTTATTCAGAAGTAGATTTGGATTTAAATTCGATGAGTTATGACAGATTCGTGAGACACGTTTTCTCAGACACGAGTTGGGACCATCGGGGATTGTAACTGATATCGTGGTCTCGTCTGATTTCTAATCGGTACGAGATTTTGTGATAAGGTGAATTCGTGACCATGAGCTTATCTGAGCAATTTGGTTGCATGACTTATTTATGTGATGATGTGTAGGTGTGGTGAATATGTTATTGGGTGTTCAGTTTAATGGCTGGTTTGTTATGTTTTATTTGTGTTTGTACTCTTGATTTGCTTGTGTGTATAGCTCGTAGATAGGAGGATAGCCTTACTGGATATTTCTAGTAATACTCACGCATCTCATTGTGTTTGTGGTGCAGGTAATGCATGTGTAGCGTGGAATCATGGTGATGAGGAGGAGAATGATCTAGGGTCTCGGTTGTATTACAGGTCATGTTATTTATGTTAGAACCTGGTTTAGAAGCATGTTAGGTTGATGGTTTTTATTGGTATTAATTGATATGGTATTTATATTAAATTGGAGTTGGTTTGGTTTGTCTTCCGCTGTGCATGTTGGTTTGTTGTTGGATTATTGTTTGGGTTATAATTAAAGATTATGAGTTATTTAATTATATTATTATTATTATTAAAAAAAACGGATCAGGTTGTTTCAATTTGGTATCAGAGCCCTAATGGTTCTAGGGTGGTTAAGTGGATTGGTTTTAGAGTGGTTTAAGAGAATTTAATTGGTGGAATTATTTTTTTGTTGCTTAGTGCATGATGTTGTGAGTGGTTATTGTGTGATGGATGTTGTTATGAGTAGTTAGTCAATTTGAGTGAGTATGGAGTCCTAGCACACCCAAAGATCAATAGTTTATTATAGTTTGGCGGTTGACCAAAAGGTTTCAGGAACGATGATCTAGCGTTCAGAAGTGGAGTTGGCATACGATTAATGAGGTAGACCGCCACCGAGAAAGCATATGTCCAGTAGGTCTTAGGCATGGAGGTGTGACCCAACAAGGCGAAACATGTCTCGACTCGTGTTTCTGTTCTGACATGTCGTTATGCTCCGGTGTATGGGGTGCTGTTGTAAGATCGCCATTGCCATGAGCGGATAAAAACTGAAGCAGCGCAATGAACTCTTCACCGTTACCGGAGTAAAACGTACCAACTTAGCAACCAAAATGTGTTTCGATAAGGGCGGTGAAGGCAATAAATATCTCACAAATTTATGATTTTTGTTTTAATGGGTAAAACCAAGTATACCTCGTAAAGTGGTCGAAAATATTTAGATAATACTTGTAGTTGTCGATGGAGACCAAAAGAGATGTCCAAACATCAGAATAAAAAGGTTTCTTGGGGCTTTTATTGATAAGAAAATCTGAGCATGAAAACTGGTTTTGAAAAGTCTGTGAGACAAGAAGAGAAAATTGAGAAACAACAGATTTCAAAATAGGCATAGAAGGGTGGCCTAATCGATAGTGCCATGATGAAAGACTCGTCTTTGGTGTCGATGAGGCAAACATTATGGTAGGCAGATGGATTGACCACTCATACAACTCGTTCTTAGTCTTGCCTTGGAGAAACAGGACCCTCGTGTTGAGATCCTTCACTTGAAAATGTGCAGGGAAGAATTTGACAAACACTTGATTAGTGTTACACAAATGGTAAACAAAAATCAAATTTTTGTGAATATTTGGCACAAACAAAACATCTTTTAAGTGCAAAGGGCGAGATGATAAAGATATGGACATGGAACCAGTTTGCATGATGGGAAGGATGGAACCATCCACAATCATCACTTCATCACCACCAAGATCCGACTAATGTAGTGAAAGGTTGTTAATATCAGTGGTAAGGTGATGAGTAGCACTGATGTCGAAGACCCATGGATTGGTGTTGTTCGGTGTTCCGGTGACAAGATTCGCACGTGGCTGCCATGGAGCATAGGAGTCAGGGGAAATTTGTGAGTAGAGTTGTTGTTGCAGCTGAGCATAATGGTGTGCATTGTGTCCATGAACACTGCAAATCTAACAACGACTATTGTACGACAACGGCGAATGTTGGTCACGTATCAGACTAGACTGTTTCTGCCATAATTGGTTGGAGAAAACATTTGAGGTATTACCGCGTTGGATGTAGTGATTGTTTCGACCGTTGGTGTTCTTGTTGTAGCTGGCAGCGTTTGAGCCATGACAGTACCGTCGAGATAGGTGGCGATATCATAACTATCAAATGGAGCATAGATCTGGCGACTCCACATGAGGAAGTTTGTTGTTATGAGTTGAGTGACATTCAATGTGTTAACATGAACCAAATTAATGGTATTGGATACATCAATAGTATCAGCGGTAGACACATTGGAGGCCGACATGGTCAGACGAAACTGAAAAAGAGACTAAAGGAGAAAGTCAAAATAAATTTTTTTTTAAGGTTTAGGTATCGATGGCTCTGATACCATATAGAAATATATACTAGAATATTTATAATGTGTGCAAGGAACTACTTAGATCTAGATTAATTACAATTACATCCTTAATTTACATATCATTTACAACATACATCTAACAAAATTTCATTGATCTTTAGTAACCAATTAGGTTTTGCATTCAACTCCTTAAGCTTATTTTCCTTTTTGACTCTTTCTCTTGACCCCTATCATAGTTTTTTTCTTCGTGGATTTCTTTATTTTGGCTAATTTATCCATTAACTTTTCTTTAATATCTGTCTATACTTTTTTAGCATGAAAGTATCAATGCTAGATGTATCTAGAAGATGCCTACGCATTAGAATTGATTCTTTATATATGAGTCATGATGTATTCGATGCTTACGCTAAGCTACTTTGAAAAAAGAATATTTGTTTGCTTGACCTATTCGATGATTTATTCCTCTTTAGGTACAAATTACATGTCCACGTTTAGGACAAGAGTGGTAAAACCAAAGTTTTCCTATTTGATAGTTAGGCATCAAAAATCGTGGATGTTTCTGCAGCTGAAATACTAAATGGTTCATTTGAAGATGTAGTTTTTTTATAGTAAAGATACATGTTTTAACAAAATATGGAAGCTAACAAAATATCGAATATGCAGATCATGGATCCTACTCTGATCCCTGATCAGATTAAGACTGTTTGTGGGAAGACATTTCAATTTCTGATATGTATTGCTCGGGACAATCTTGCTGGTACTAATGATAGTTACAAGGTTGCTAATGTCTGGGAAGGCAATAAATTCATGGAAATTGGTAATGAAGCATCGGAAAATACAATAGACCAAATTAGTCTCACCCATTCTGAACAGGTTTTTATTTGAAATTGTATGTATAATTCTAGATATATCTATACTATTAATGCATACCTCTAATGTATATACTACTTTACGTGCAGGCATCACTAATGATTACTAATGGCACTAAGCCATATGAAACTGATCATTCTTCCAGTCCAACTCCTTCGTCGAAGCGCAAAACAGAATCGACTGACCCTAACATTGATCAATCATCTACAAGTAGGAAACAATGTTCCAATCTCTCTACTGATTTCACCGAAGATAAAGGATATTATCTTACAAAGGATTTGAATGAAGTCATTAGCTGTGAAGATGTTGATCAAGGAAAACCATAGTCCTACTCCATGTTTGGTTTCCAAATATTTGGTCAATTTTAATTTGAACAATAAAAAGCATTTTTTAAATGCTTAATTTTAAACTTTCTTGGTTATTTATTTCGTTCAGTTTTCTCTATAACCTTGCTTTGTTATCAATAAATCACTATGGTATTTTTTAAATAATGTGATTGATTTGTTCTTAACTGAATTTTAAGAAGTTAAGATTTTACTGCTTAGTTTTATTTTCTTTACTTTTGGAGATTGTTCTAAATTATTAATCTACTAATATAGACATCTTCAATATAGTAAAATCAGGATCTTATTCTACAGAGACAATGATGATGATTTAGACTTCTAAGAACTATGGTTTTCAATGGAGTATATGATGATGAAGTATACTTTAAAGTATCAGCAGTTTCATCATGTATCTATAAAAGTAAAAGATAATTTGTACTGAGTCATATTTTTATTTTAAGTAATTTTAATCGTTGAAATAATTTATGGTGCATGCGATTATTAAAAACTTTGATTCAAACAGACTGTATAATTGAATATAGTACATTATCAATATTAATTAAACAATTATGCATTATAGTTTCGATTTTATAATTTAATTACATTTTGAAATTTAACCAATGCATGGATGGATTCAAGTAAAAAATAAGCATTTTCATATTGTCAAAGTCTTTGCTTTGATTCTATAAATTTCGATCTGACATTACGAAAAAAGGCATAAATTGTAAATGTAACTTCCAATCACTTTTCATATTCCTCTTTTCTAGATATATCCAAGAAAAACATTTACTATAATCTTCCTATATAACTATTATAAAACTATTCTAACCTCTTGATGTTCATATATTTTACCATGTTTTCCCTTAGTTTATTCACATCTTTTGCATCTTTTGCTAGCCATTTTCATCATTATTGTGTAGCTTTAGGACTAATCATGCATTAGAGTTTAGTTGCATTGCATTTGCATCTTTTCATGCATAAACAGGTGATTTTGGAGCTTAAGGAGCATGGAAACAATCCTGAGGAGAAGTGAAGCAATCTTGAAGGGAAAGCAAGAGAGTTAAGGCTGAAGAACCAAGGTCCAGAGTCCAACTCGACCAAGCACTCGACCGAGTGGGTAGATGGACTCGACCGAGTGGAGTGTGCACGAGAGAAGCCAGCTCGACCATGGACTCGACCGAGCACTGGTCGAGTTGACCGAGCCGTTGACTACTTTGACTTTTTCTATTTTTAGGGCTTCCACCTCCTCACCTATATAAGGCCTTGTACCTGCAGCCACCAAAGTGTGCAACTTTTTAGATATTCCCTAAACCTAGTTTTTACCTTTTTTAGTTTTATTCCTTTTGCATTTTTATTTTTAAGATCTTGTACTTCCTTAAAAAAGAAGACTAGATTCTTATATTTTGTTGGTTCTATAACTTTCAAGATATTGAGAATTTGAGTTTCATCCTTTCATCAATATTGAAGATCTTTGTTTAATCTTTCTAATAATGCAAGTTTCAATATTTTCTGGGTTTTTGACTTTGATCACCATGTATTGTTGTGAGTAGTTTCCTTAGGATCTTGAGGATGGGTTAGGATGGATTGATCTTGTGGTTTGTGTGACTTGGTCAAGCTTGATTGTTGTAGATCTCTTCTAGGGTAGATGATCTTAATGCTGATTCTATATCTGAGAGGGTAGAGTCTGATTTCAAGCTTCTTAGCATCACACCAATGTTTAGGAAGCATAGATAAGGCTAGATCTAGAGCTTACCATTAGGCTTGCTAAGAGATTAGAGGTCTTGTTTGGTTTGAGATGTATTGCTTAATGCCTGCTTGTGTAGATTCTTTACTGTGTGAGAACAAGTCTAGAATTGCATAGGTTTGATTGTTTCTTGACCATGAGAGTGGGAGAAACTTGTCTTAGATTAATATGTCTAGAGGTTAGCTCAAAGTTTGCTTGAGATTTGTTGACCAAGTTAGATAACCACAATGATTAGTCCATCCCATGAATCC
The DNA here is from genome assembly GCF_000633955.1 of Camelina sativa. Lineage (NCBI taxonomy): Eukaryota > Viridiplantae > Streptophyta > Magnoliopsida > Brassicales > Brassicaceae > Camelina > Camelina sativa. The sequence goes on along the minus strand of NC_025695.1, from coordinate 20,587,438 downwards.
ATCCTCAGGACCTTCTTTGTTTATTGAAATCTTAGTCTTAATCCTGTTGCTTGCTTGTTGTTTGATTGGATTTAGCATTACTCTGTTTTTATTGCATTGCTCTGTTTCTGCGTCTAGTCTAGCTCGACCACCCACTCGACCTACACTCGGTCGAGTGCTGCTCGAGTTCATCCCCAGAACTCTGTGTCTATGATTTGTGTTTGTCTTGTTTCATTCCTGTTTCATTCCAGTTGCATACATTTAGTTTTCAGTTCATTAATTATCTTGCATTAGTTCATTAGTAGTAGTCTCTGTTTCTGTTCTTGCTTTATCACTGTTTCAATCATTCAGTTTCATTTGCATCTAGTTGTTAGTTCTTGTAGTTTATTTTCTGCATTTTACATTTTCTTCCTAGGATTGTTAGTGACAAACAATCTTTACATTTGTCTTAACTTAGATTCATATGCATATCTTAATTGTTCACAAACACTCATTTAGGATTGATACCTCTTGTACTGCAATAGCATAAGGGAACCCATCCATCATTCCATTCATATCTCACCATTGCATACATCATCATTCACACCACAAAATAAACTTGTTTCAATATCATATCCGGATAGATCGTTAGATATATAGTAGGTTTTGCCTCCTTCATGATCAAATAAAAGCTATGTCTTTTCTGGATAGATAGATCGTTAGATATATGGTAGGCTCTGCCTCCTTCACGATCAAATAAAAGTTATGTATTTTATGGATAGATATATCGTTATATATGGTAGGCTTTGCCTTCTTTACGATCATATATAAAGCTATATAATATTTGGATTGATCATTTGATATGGTAGGCTTCGCCCTTCTATCACGATCTAACAAAAGGTTATGTCCTTTCCGGAAAGATCGGTTTTGCCTTCTATACGATCAAATATAAGGCTATGTCATTTCTGGACTGATTGTTATACATGTAGAGGTTTTGCCTCATTAATGATCAAATAAAAGGCTTTGTCTTTTCTGGATTGATCATTATATATGATAGGTTATGCCTAATCTATGATCAAAGAAAATTTATGTCTATTAAATTCTTGCCTAATCCATCATTCCATTCATATCTCACCATTGCATACATCATCATTCACACCACAAAATAAACTTGTTTCACCTCTCATCTTTCATCTTCTTTCTTCTATCTAGAAAATAACAAGAAAAAAGCAAAAAAATGGTTGCATACATAGAGGATTTGAATCCATCAACAGATCGGTTAAGTATTGCTTTTAAAGTATTGTGGCTGTGGATAGTCCAAATCATTATAATGCAGCCTACCTACATATGTTTGATCTTGGTTGATGAGAAGGTAAGAACCCATTTATATTTATTAAAACCTCTATGTATAAGTTTTTAAAATGAATTTTATCCATCATCTTATTAAAATTTAAATCTCAAATTTGTTTTTACTTATATTTTAGGGAAAAAGAATTGAAGCTAAACTCCGAAGTCAGCTTTACTTTGCTCAGTTCATAGACGTGTTACAAGAAAGACAATGGTTTCTTCTTTACAAGTTCCAAGTTATTGAAAATCAGCATACTTACGGGAGCTGTAACAATAATAATGAAATATTGATCAAAATCCAAACTCGCATCACTCCAATCCCTCCTAGATGTCCAAACAACTTTCTTCATCTAACAGATGCACTATCACTTGAAAATGCTACAGAGGATGAGAGAAATTGTTGTGTTGGTAAATTTACTCAAATCTTACTCTTTAACTTACAGGTTTTATAAAACAATATTTTTTTTAATAAATTTATCAACATAACTACCTTTTTGATTTTTTGTTTTTTTTCAAATAATTTCAGATTTTTGTGGAATGGTGGTAAGAGTCAAGCTACGTCGAAAACTTCTTTTTCAAGATAATGAAAATGGATTCAATGGTCTGAAAGATGTTCTTCCCTTTACTGTAATTGACATCAAGTAAGTAAATTATTTTTAAATTTCTAAAGGAAGTACTATCTCATTTTTAAATTTTTTGCCAATGAAAATAATTCATAAATATTTAGACTCAAGTTGTGAATTTGTTATTTTTTACTGTAAAGTGGCGAACAGATTGAATGTATTGTCGTGGGTGATACATGTTTGGAATTTGTTGAAAAATGGGAACAAATTGTTGCAAGTCCTTCGTATGCAATTGAACCAGTAGTGTGTTTGCTTATGTTTTGGAGAATCTCTGTCTTTGGAGGTATTAACAAATACATAACCATTTGTTTTAGATAACACAAGAGATGAAAATAAATATTTTTAACTTGAGTAGTTTTTTTTTTAGGTGTTCGTTGTCTAATGTCTCAATTAAGATGTTCTAAACTTATACTTGGTAACGAAGCAATATCGTTCATTACAGATCCCACACTATAATTTCATAAAATTTCTATACTATGACAAATTTTTAATATGGAATCATTACTATAAGAGGTTTCATCTATTATGTTGCTTTATCGTTCGCAGTCTTTGTTTTCATGATACATCAGAAGATGAAGATTATAACGGATTAGAAGAAGATGAAAGTGATTCTAATTAATCGATGTAACCTTAAGATTTGCTACCTTACTACTGTGTTCGTTAAAAACTTTCATTTCCTTCTTATTATAATAAGTTCTGCTGTTAGTTGTTGTAATCTTGAACCTTTAATTGCGGTTATATTATTAAAGCAACTTTTATCGAATCTTAAATTTCAGTTAAAATATAAATTTTTAACAAATTTATGCATTACATTTTTTTTGGTTACTTTCGACAGAGTATCTTTCATGAATGACAGATGCATGCCATTTTAAATTGAACAGCATTGACTAAAACCAATGCATGTCATTTATAAAACAATAAGATTTCGATTCCCATTGTTTTACTTTCTTGTTTTCCCTACTTAAATTTATTAAATAAATTTATGATATTCAAAGATGGTAAACGAATATAGACCCAAGATATCAGAGATTAAATCCGGTAATTAAATATTTTCCAATATTATTATTTACTCTTAATTACCAAAACGTCATAATTTTCTCTTTTTAGCATAAATCGTCGTAACGATTCGTAAACGACGTATATTGTCTATAAAAGAAAGCAATATATGACATTTCAGAAGGTACCTTCTACTCTTCCAAGGATTCTTCACGAAAAAAAAATCAAAAATAGCAATCACACAAAATGGTCACATATGATAGAGTTAAGGATCTTCATTCATGGAGATCCGGTTCGAAGAGTCAAGTGAAGGTCTTGAGGAAATGGAGGAAGGAGTCTGAGGAAGGTTCCACATTTCATCTAATCCTTTGTGATGTCTTCGTAAGTATCTATACATGATCTCCGTCAAATCAATTATGTTTGAGATAATATACAATTTATTTGTTCACTAATTGTTATATTTTTTGGATATAGGGTGAAAAAATTGAAACAACAATTACTCCGGATCTGTTCGAAATTTTTAACAATCAAATTGCTGAAAATGATTGGAAGATTGTTTCCAATTTCTCTGTCTGTTACAATGATAGACGTCTGAAGCACACTCAAAGTGATCACAAGCTTATCTTCATCAATGACACCATCGTGGAAAATTCAAGAAGTGATTTCCAACAATCACTTCTTTGCTTTCGAAACTATTGACAGAGTTTATGATGGATATCATGTTGTAACACAACGCCCAGTAGGTAATTTTCCAACATTATATAGTCTTATTTGTACCTTCACTTCAGATAATAGCATGATATCTTAATAATAATTTAAGAACAATATTTTCGTTTTCTATTAGACATCATGGGTGAAGTGGTCAATGTCGAACCAATTATCCATGCACATGATCCAAATGTGGAGGTTCCATATGAGATTATGAGGATCTTACGGTTTTCTCTTAGAGATTTGAGGTAAGTTAACATTTTCACTAAAATCTTATGTCAGTTATATATCAAGCAATTTTTAACTTTAATATATATTGAAAGTATGTTTGATTGTTTCGTAGTGGTATGTACTGATTGTTTCGTAGTGGTATGTAGATAAACTGTGTGGCATATAATGAGACAACCACCTTTTTTAACAACAATTGGTTAGCAACAGGATGTTACCATGTTGTTGCAGTCTTGCAGTTTTGGCATGCCAAATATCCAAGTTCCGGTATTTAAATTTTACTTTATATAATTGTTATTCTACATTGTTAACAAGAGTAATATTAATTAGTATCCTAGACCAGTCGAATGTTTATACCACAAGTTCTATAGTTATTGAACTGTATTATATCTTAGGTATTAATAGGTTAAAGAATTGAACTGTACTCTACCCCGTTGGTATCAAGGATTCATTTTAATCCACCAGTTGCAGAAGTCCAAGATTTCAAGATTAGGTGAGTTGGTCATTTTCAATTATGATATACATTACAAAAAATAAAAGAATAAGTGACTAATATTATCCAACTTAAATTATGCAGGCTTGAGTACAACCAAGGTGCTGAAGATGGTGGAAGTGATTGAGAGATTGTTTTTTTTTTTAATCTTTAATACAATAAGAAAACTAAGTTTGTCCTTTTATTTATTTTTGTTAAGATTTGAATCTAAGTTATAACTGTAAGATTTTTATAAGCATAACAAGTTTTGTGCTAAAACAAATTTATTTATTTATTGTCAGTTTCATTTATATCAAACTTATTGTTTTCTGTTTTACTAGTATATGAATAACAGTCCAAAAGAAGATGATGATTTGATTTGTATCATAATCAAATCTTCACAAAATCTATCAAATGGAATGTGCATATCTATAAAAGATTTTAAAATATAATGGAAACAAATAAAAAATAGTGGAAGCCCGTCTTAAAATCATATATACGCGAAGGGACTCTTCCAATTCTCTTCTCTTCCAAAAAATCAGTAACATTCCAAACACATTTCATGTAAAAAAAAAAACCTACTTCGAATCTCTCCAAAACCAAAACAAATTTCATTAGACAAAATGGTTATCACAAGAATTGCTGATCTCAGTCCTGGAAGGACCGATAGGAGGATCATCGCTAAGGTATTGAGTACTTGGAAGACACATGAATTTTTTCGAAAAAAGGGTCATGCTCTTGGTGGATAAAGAGGTAAATCTCAAGTATCTATCTTCTTTTTATCCATTTTATAGCCAAAATGTCTGTTTGATTGCATGAAACGTGACTCTTAGATAATTTTCATTTTGGACATGCAAGGGTCACACTATTGAAGCAACTTTAATCCACGATCCGCGACTGAAAAATGTTCCAAGATATATCTATGACGGTGAATGGTATTGGATTGATAAATTTAAGGTGATCCATCTAACTCTCAGAGAGAGAAACACAACACATCCTTACCAGATCAGAATTATCGAGGAAACTGAGAAAATTATAAAAGCAGGTGAGGGGGAGGGTGACTTTTATCGCTTCAAAGACTTTTTAGACATTAAAAATGGCAGATCGTTAGACGGTTCATCTTTTGGTAAGTCCATTCACTTTACCAAATTTCTAATTTGTTTGCTCTCTTCATATTTACATATATTAATTTGAACATATATTTATTTTTATTATTGCAACATAGATGTATGTGGATGTATAATTGATGTTAAGCATAAACCTAACGATGGTAGTGCCAACGGTTATGATGAAGTACTCTTTACTCTCCTCAATGGCAGGTACTAATTTTGGTTTAAACTTTGGTCAATGTGTTGTTACATTTCCATATGTTCTTTTTGATTTTTACTGAATCATTTGGAATTATTAGATTTAGAAAGTAAGAAAATAATAACCTTAGTTATATTTTTAAATCAAAATAGGAATGACACGCTCAAGTGTTGTGCAAAAGGATTCTATGCTGAGTATTTCATGTATTATTGGAGATTAAAAGGATGCCACCTGACATACAAAACCAAGACAGTGTTTTGTGTTTTACGTTTTTGGAATGTAGGTGTCATTGGAGGTATGTATCGATCTTAGACTTTATTGTACTAAATTCTATGATCAAATTTAATAGAACATTTCTACTATGATAGGGAAACCATGCATTGTCAATCACAATGGCTCATCAAGGATCTTCATAAAACCAAACATTGCTCGCTTGGAAAATCACAAAACAAAGTAAGTTTAAAACCCAAATATTTATACCTCTTCTTAATATGTTCAGCTCTAAGATAAATTGTTCATATATTCAGCTCTGAATTCGCGGCGTCGTATTACATAAGGAACCTGATGGGACATCATGATGAAGCCACTGGAACAATTGCATAAGGATATCAAGCATAAAGTTGTTTCTTATAAGTGAAACCTATGCATCTATCCTTTTATGTATTAAACTCTAAGTGTTGTTGGACCATGTTCTTTTGTTTTGTTGTACTCGGATTTTGACGTCTATTTTCATAATTATGTTTGGTATGTTTTTATAATCTCTACAATCTCAATCCCGGACACCTTTTACTGTATAAGGAAATGCATTTATGCATTACACTTATTACTTTCCGTAATTGATTATAAAATTTATCAAACATATTAATCTACTAATTTAAAATATGATAGGTGAATTATATCTAACAAACTAAATTAGGAATAAATATCTTTTTAATTACTATTGTAATTAAACGCAATCACAACAACTAACAAAATTATCCTTCTTCATCTCATTCTATGCAAACCGGGTTTTTAGACCTTCTTCTATTCAGAGTTTTTCTAAACATACACTTAAATCATTGAATATGAAACGGATGAAAGATGAATGTGAGAACAAAACTCCTAAACCTCCACATTTTTCAAACTTAGAGAAGAAATCTCGGATAACTCCATCTTCTAAAAAGGAAAATCCACCACAGCCATTTCTTGGATCTAAAAATACAGTCCCTATGAAACCTGCACTTCGTCGAGTGTTGAAAGATATTACAAATATCACTGAAAGTAATAAAAGTGTTAGCAAATCTACACAGCAGTCAGAGTGGAGGTCAACATGTGAGAAAAATGGGGGGAAAAGTGCTTTAACACCATCCACTTCAAGAAAAAAACTCCATGGTATGTAACTCTTTACTATATATATATATATTGTACATAATAATCTAATAACATCAATTCAAAGCATTTCTTATTTTTGTCAGGTCCTGTTGATGCATCTCCTAAAAATATTGGATCTAATAATACAGTCCCTATCACGGCTGTATTCGGTCGACTGTTGAAGGATTTAACAAAAATAATTCACAGTAATACAAGTGTTATCAAATCTACAGAGCGGTCACAAAGGAGGTCAACATATGAAAATAGTAGCAGAATCAATACATTAACACCATCGAGTTCAAGAAAAATCCTACTTGGTATGTACCTCTTAATTATAAATTATAGTAATTATTTAACTCCATTAATCCATAGTATTCCTTATGTTGCTAAGGTTCTGGATATGCATCTCCTACCAATATAGATTTTGCAGATTATGCTACACCTAATGTATGCATTTCTCCAATCCGGCGATTGTCGTCTCTTACAAATAAATCAAGGATCAATCCATATACAAAAGGTTCTGTTTACCTATATTCATATCATATTTTTTATATATTGCATACTTTATAAATTAGTTCTAACACACATATTTTTTAAAAGTATATATATATACAGGCAATGGATCAAATTTGTCAGAAATCATTGACACTCCAAGCAGAGATTCTGTAAATACTACTCAAGCAGGCAATATGAATAAAGGAGTTGCCTTGAATGTCTTTACTCAAAATACAACTCATTCGTTGCTACCAAGTGTCATAGATCCAAGTGACGACATCAGTAAAACAACAAGCTAGATTCGGTAAATAATGTTATTTCTAATTATTTTGTGTATTTAGTAATCTATTCTATTCAAAATCTCGAAAAAGTGTTTATTTTACTAACCCCCTATTTTTAAAACCAGGCAAATTAAGTGTTTCTTCATCTTATCCTTCTGAGGATACCAATACTATCAGTAAATTCAGGTATTTGGATAACACATCTGATCAAGAAGAGAACTCAGAACTTGAGGATTTTGTTAGCAGTATAGTTTTTATTGTCTATACTTATTTACACTCAATACTTATTCAATTCATTATATATATCTAGATAATGTTGTTTGTCAAATGATTCAGAAGCTGAATATGAACAACAAGTCTTTGATTGTAGTAGTCAAGAAGATGAACCAGATGAACCATCTGATGCTAATGATTCTGACTCTGATTTAGAGTCGATTTCACAAACTATTGAAGATAAACAGAAAGAAGCTAAATGTCGTTATGAGTTCCTAAACCTTTTTGATGAGGCTTTTGAAAAGGTGTTTGGTAAACCTAAATCAACTTTCAAGGACAATATAATTTGCACGGATAAACAGAAGACGAAGAACTCAAAAGACGGTATAGTTAGCACAATTTTTAATTTTGTCTAAATTGGATAGTGAGTTTCGAACATATTTAATTAACAGATTTCTTGATAAATTCAGCTTATGATGATGACGGTGATCCTATCCACACATGTAAGGATTGTGGTGCTATTTTCTGGTATGGTGAAAGATTAAATAGGAGGAAGAATACAAAAACACCAATATACAGTGGATGCTGCATGCATGGACAAATTCAACTACCGACGTTGAAAGGATCTCCAGCTTTGCTGTTGTGGTTATTAACATCTGATGATGACTTAGCCAAACATTTCAGAGAAAATATCAGAGCTTATAACATGATATTCTCATTTACCTCTATAGGAGGTAAAGTCGATCGTTCAGTAAAGAAAGGTCGAGGTCCTTCTATGTTTGCTCTACAAGGCGAAAATTATCATCTAATGGGTTCTTTGAAACCCAAACCTGGCGACTATCTAATGTTTCAACAGTTATATATTGTTGATACTGAAAATGAAGTAGCAAACCGAATGAATATAATGAGGTAAATCTAAAACCAAAATTTTGTTTTTCAGATAATTTTCCAATTTATTCAATTTACACTATTTGATCCTTTCTTATTCTAATTCTATTTTCAGTAAAGGTAAAGATGATGAGAATCCATTCGAAAAGAGAAAGTTCAAAGAGGAAATTTTTGAAAAACTACAGAAGATGTTGAATGAGATAAATCCTTACGTACAACATTTTCGTTATGCAAGAGATCGGTTTGCTTTGGAAAAAGAAAAAGCAAATTTCCATATGTGAATCGTCTCTACACGTGAGAAAGATGGCACCAAATATAACTTGCCTACTGCTTCTGAAGTTGCTGCATTGATACCTGGAGATTTCAATGATGAAATGAATAAGCGTGATATAGTGGTTGAGATGCAATCTGGTAAGTTGAAAAGAATTCATGAGTGTCATATATCTTATCTTGCTCTGCAATATCCTCTTTTATTCCCACTCGGTGAAGATGGATACACATTGGGTTAAAAAAAGATGGTTAAAAAAGGATCAAAGAAGAAGAAGCGAAAGGATATAAGTATGAGGCAGTGGTACGCGTATAGGCTACACGAAAGGAAAGATGAGAAACATATATTATTCCGGTCTAAGCGTTTATTTCAACAGTTCTTGGTTGATACGTATACTATGATTGAGTCTAATCGTCTCGGGTACCTAAAAAAAACCAGAAGAAATTAAGGAGTTCAAACATAGAGGAGGTTCAGCAAGCAGCGGATGATGGAGAAACTGATCTCACAAATCATGGTAACAGAGTTGTTATTCCACCTTCTTTCACTGGTGGACCAAGTTATATGAGGCAAACTTATTTGGATGCTATGTGTACATGTAAACATTTCGGGTTCCCAGACCTTTTTATAACCTTCACTTGCAATGCGACGTGGCCAGAAATCACTAGATTCGTCAACCAGAGGAATTTGAAAGCTGATGATCGGCCTGACATTATTTGCAGGGTTTTTAAGATGAAACTAGAGAAATTTATGGATGATCTAACTAAGAAACATATTTTGGGAAAAACAGTTTCAGGTAAATCTCTTTGACTATCATTTTACATTTTTAAGTTTTTATTTATATGTTTCTCATATTCACTTAAATTAATTGACATATTCTATTTTGCAGCTATTTATCAGATTGAGTTTCAGAAAAGAGGTCTTCCTCATGCTCATATTATTGTTTGGATGGATAAAAAACATAAGTTCCCAACAGTCGATCATATCAACAAGATAATTTGTGCTAAAATTCCAGATAAAGAGAAAGATCCAGAACTCTACGAAGTTGTCAAAGAATGTATGATTCATGGTCCCTGTGGAGGTGCGAATATTAACTCTCCGTGTATGGTTGGAGGAAAATGCTCAAAGTTCTATCCTAAGGAGTTTGTTGATACAACAAACTTAGACAGAGATGGATATCCTAATTACAGGAGGAGGGATGATGGCCGTTTTGTAGAGAAGAATGGTTTCAAGTGCGACAATACATATGTCGTCCCATACAACAGAAAACTTTCTCTAAAGTACCGTGCTCACATTAACGTAGAATGGTGTAACCAAACTGGATATGTCAAGTACTTATTTAAGTATGTGCACAAAGGTCAAGATCGTGTTACTGTGTCTATTGAGGCCGGTCAAGAAGAGGATGAAACAGAGTATCCTTCAGACGGTGTCAATAATAAAGAGACAAATAAAAAGGATGATGTTCAAGATTTCTTTGACTGTAGGTTTGTCTATATTAGTTATCAGTTTACATTAAAAAAAAAATATGTATAAGATGTTTATTTCGTTAAATAGCAGAATGATATGAATTTTACATTTTGCAGATATGTTTCTGCATGTGAAGCTTTCTGGAGGACGAATCAGTATCCTATATACTATAGAACAACACCTGTCGTCAAACTTACATTTCATGAGGAAGGGAAGCAACCTATTTTCTACAGAGACGGCGAAAAGCCAAATACCGTATTATATCGCCCAACTCTTGATCACACGATGTTTACCGCTTGGTTTGAGTTGTGTCTAAGGGATGAGGAAGCAAGAAAGCTTACATATGAACAGATTCCAAATAATTTCATCTATGATAAAGAGGAGAAAGAGTTTCGTCTGAGAGGTAGAAAAGGATTTGCTATTGGGCGAATCAATTATGTGCCACATAATTTAGAAGATTCCTACCATCTTGGAATTCTCATCAACAGCAAAAAAGGCCCTACCAGTTTCAACGACATCAAAACTGTCAAAGGTGTTGTTTATAAAACCTATAAAGAGGCATGCTTTGCTCTAGGTTTGCTAGATGATGACAAAGAGTATATTGAAGGCATAAAGGAAGCTAATTTTTGGTGTTCATCAAAGTTTTGTCGTAGACTTTTTGTGATAATGCTTATATCTGAAAGTTTAACTTCTCCTAAAACTGTTTGGGAAGAAACATGGAAAATCCTATCAGAAGATATTGAGAGAAAAGAAAAACAGAGGAGACAACGTCCAGGTATACTTTTACTTCTATAGCTTAATGTAATTTTTTATATATGAAACGACCTAACCAAAATCACATCAAACAGTGGAAATAATAAAACCAATAAATAAACAATAAACCAATAACCAATATCAAATAAACCGTAATTATTCTAATATCATAAACTAAAGATTCAATCAACACAAACCAGAGAACCAGCAATCCTAAACAACATTTTAGGACTCAACTCTAGCAACCTAACAAAAGCCAGACAACAACCAAGCGAGCCACTAAAACATCCTCCTCTTCATTGCCATGATCCAACGGTCATACTTTGCCTATACCTGCACCACAAATACAATGAGATGCGTGAGTATTACCAGAAATACTCAGTGAGACGATCCTCCCATCTACGAGCTATACACACAAGCAAATCAAGAGTACAACTACAAATAAAATATAACAAACCAACCATTTAAACAGAACAACCAATAACACGTTCACCACACCTACACATTATCACACAAAACAAGTCATACAACCCAATCGCTTAGATAAGCTCATGGTCACACACTCACCTTAAAAAGTGATTCACGAAAATAACAACAATCAAATGAGAGGCTCTCCAATGTCCAAGAACAACCAAACTCGCTCCTACAACCAATCACACCAATAAACAAACATTGAAAACAAACTGCCAGAAAAATCAGAAAAGAACAACCTCACAAGTGAAACCACGAAATCAAAACGAACCGTTAACTTTCTAATCCCTTCAGTGAAAAGCAAGTTCCATACGTCCCGAATCTGCCCACAAAATTTCAGCACGATCGGATCTCAGATGGAACCGCAATCGATCCTGAAACCCCCGCTGGTCTCAATCCGCGACTGAAACGAAACGCCCCACGAAACTGCCAATATCTCTTAGAATATTAACTCAAATTCACTTATGTAAAAAAGAGAGTGTACGAAAATCGCTTAGCTACAACCCTACCAAATATCAATACCTTTCGAAACGATTTGACCAATCGGATCCTTGTTCTCCCAAACCCTAACAGCTCTGTTTCTCTCTTTGCTCTAAGGAAAAAGCTTGATCTCCTTCTCTTCCTCCTTTACACCATAAAACCAAGGGTTCTCACACTTTCTCTCCCTCTCTCTCAATGTCAATGCCGATAAAAACACAAAAGAAGAGAGGAGGCGTAACATGAAAGAAATTAGGGATTTTTGGTTTAATCTAATTAAACTAGGATTTAATTAAACCAAAATCAATTAAAATCCACTCCATTGGTTTACTCAACACATCCCAAACTCTAATCCCAGAACACGGATGTTACAATATACCATTTATTAAATATATAATTAAATAATTTAATTTCTCTAATCATATCACTAATATTTTTTTTTCGGTAGACTTTTGTTTGTCAGAACTGGAAAAACAGAAATTGCTACTAAGAGAGTTACAGAAGCTATTGAAAAAAAATAGATGTTCATTGAGAAAATACAACCTTATGCCACACATATCCCTTGAAGATGTAACATTGCCTAATCAGTTGATAATGGATGAACTCAACTACAACCGTGAGGATTTAGCAAAGAAACATGTTGGTTGGAAAAAGATGCTAACAGAAGAACAAAAGAAGATCTATGATGAGATAATGGAAGCTGTTACAAACGACAAAGGTGGTGTCTTTTTTTTTATATGGATTTGGAGGAACAGGGAAAACATTTTTGTGGAAAGTATTGTCTCCAGCAATAAGATCAAACGGTCATATTGTTCTCAATTCAGCATCTAGCGGTATTGCATCACTACTGCTGGAAGGAGGAAGAACAGCTCACTCTAGGTTTGCCCTTCCTTTAAACCCAAATGAAACTTCTACTTGCAACATGTCACAGAGCTCAGAACTTGGTGCATTGGTTAAAGAAGCAAAGTTAATCATATGGGATGAAGCTCCAATGATGAGTAAATACTGCTTTGAGACATTAGATAGAAGCTTGAAAGATATTATGAGGTATAAAGAAGACAAATTGTTTGGAGGAAAATTTGTCCTTTTTGGAGGTGATTTCAGACAAATTCTTCCAGTTATTTTTGGCGCAGGAAGGCAAGCGATTGTCAATGCATCATTAAACTCTTCATACTTATGGAATCAGTGCAAAGTTTTAAGACTGACAAAGAACATGAGGTTGCTTCAAGACATTGGTAAACAAGAGGCCAGTGAGATAGAAGAGTTTTCAAAATAGATACTGGCAGTTGGAGAAGGAAAAATTAATGAGCCTAATGATGGTGTGTGTGAAATAGATATCCCACAAGAGTTACTTATTCCAGATTCATCTCCGTTAGAGTCAATCATTGAAGCGGTTTACGGAAAGAACTTTGCCACCCAAAAGGATCCTAAATTTTTCCAACAACGAGCTATTCTTTGCCCTACCAATGAAGATATCAATTCTATCAATGATGTCATGTTATCAAGCCTAAACGGTTAGTTCATCTTTAATCGTCCTTTATTTATTTTTAGTAATCCTTCAGACATAATTCATTGTATTCATTTATTTTGGTTTATTTTTTTTTTTTTTGTCTTTTCAGCTGAAGAAAGAATTTATCTAAGTTCTGATTCAATTGACCCTCAAGATAAACGTGCCCTGAAAAATAAGGTTTACTCACCAGATTTCCTTAATACTATTAAGGTTTCGGGTATACCTTATCATCGGCTACGTTTGAAAATAGGCTGTCCAATTATGTTGATGAGAAATATTGATCCGCATGGTGGTTTAATGAATGGTACAAGACTGAAGATCACCCAAATGGCGGACCATGTTTTACAAGCTCGGATTTTAACTGGTACACGAGTTGGTAAGATAGTTCTCATACCTAGGATGTTGATATCACCATCAGATGCTAGATTGCCTTTCAAAATGCGTCGAAGACAGTTCCCAGTGTCAGTTGCTTTTGCAATGACTATCAATAAGAGTCAAGGACAATCTCTAGAAAATGTTGGTATATACTTGTCTAGACCCGTTTTCTCACATGGTCAATTATATGTAGCAATGTCAAGGGTTAAATCAAAGTTTGGATTGAAGATGTTGATAACAGATAGTGAGGGAAAACCTCAAACAAAGACAACCAATGTTGTCTTTAAAGAAGTTTTCCAAAATCTTCATTAGGAAATGGAATGGTAATTACTTTCTAAATTTTTCGTATATTATAATTTCTTTTGACTAATATATATACTAACTCTATATTTATTCTATTTTGGTTTACAGGTTAAATACAATAAATGGTTAAAGGGGTTAATGAAGGAGTAGCATACCTCCATCACTTTATAAGTAATGTCTAATGTTACTATTCTTTTTTTTTTCTTTTTCTTATTGTTTAATTTGGATATTAAACATTCAGAAACACAAATAATTATTATTGCTTTTAATTTATCTTAGAACACAAACCAAAAAAACTATAGTCCAATATTGCTATGTGCTTAATCTCTTACAAACCTACAATCCTATATTGTGGAAGATATATCCTCTTACATAGCTACTATTCAATATTGTTGTGTATCTGATTCCGTAAAAAGCTATATTATGCAAAGTACGTACTCAATCAAGAGACTGAATTACTGTATAACCACAAATATATAAATAAACACTATATAAACTTGGAAAATAAGTATAGATACCTAACTCAGACAAGAAAAAGAAAAATTAAAAAAACAAATAACTAAAAATAAATATAGCCATGTGCTGTAGTACGGATTATCCCCTAGTTTATAGCACGGATTATCCCCTAGTTTATGTATTAATTTCTCTCTAATATCTGACTATATATTTTTAGCATGAAAGTATCATTGCTAGATGTATCTAGAAGATGCTTGCCCATTAGATTGATTCTTTATATTTGAGTCATGATGTACATCTCTCGGAAGTATTCTTGATCCTATTGACAAAAGATTCAGAATTTGGTGATTTGGTTTGACAAGACAAACTTTGACAATATAACCAAACCAAACCGGTTGACCAAAAAAACGAAACCAAACCGATCCCGATTAGTTTCTCAGCTTCAATCTCATTCTCTTACAGACACACAACGCCAATTTGTGTTTCCTTCTTGTAGAGTTTCTGAGTAGTATCAGGCGGCTTTTAGCCATTCACATCTCATGTCTTCTTCTCTTGCTCCGTTTCCTTCTTTGAATCCTTCTCCTCTCGCTCCAAGATTCTTACAAACCCTAATCCAATTCCCAAATTCTCCGTTTCTCTCTCCATTCTCTGTTTTGAGGTTAAAAAACGCATCTTTACTGAATTTGAGAACTCGAATTGCTCCTCTTCAACCCCAACGAGTTCGGTCCAAAACCCTTGTTTTGTCTGCTCAGTCCAGTTTCTTGAAAGGTTTGTTCTTCCCCCCCCCCCCTCCTTTGTTTTGTACTTTCGTTAGTCGAATTCATTGTTTTGATTGCTTAGTTTATGAAATTGACCAAAAGGGTCATTAAGGGTTTGTTCATTGCTGTGTGGATACCCTCTAATTGATCAGTTAAATTGATTGTGTGTGTTGAACAGTTCTTAGAACCGCATGGAATATTGGGAAAGATGGAATTGAAGCTGGAACCAATCTTGTACCTGTGAGCTCTCTTAGTCCTGTCTTCACCAATTACACTCTAGTCTTTAGTAACAGTTTGGTTATGTTTTTATGATCATTCCTTTTTCTTGGTTTGGTTGAAGGTCTCTGTACCTAGACCAGTTGCTAGAATCTCGGTGACGATTGCAGCATTAGCGGTTTCGTTGTTTGTTGTCAAGTCGTTTCTATCAACCGCTTTCTTTGTATTGGTATGTAATGCCAACATCTTCCCTATTCGTGGACTATTTTTTCGGTGTTTTACAAAGCTTATTTACTATGAGTTGTTTGCACAGGGTACAATGGGATTTGCATATTTCTTATTCATAGCCTTAAACAAAGATGAAGCTCCTAAACTCAGAGGAGAAGATAAAAGCTCTGGTTCCAAACCATTGGATGATCCACTTGAAGAAGCAAAGAGAATCATGGACAAGTACAAGTAATCCGCGTCTTCATTATTTGTAAGCTTAAGGTTTTTCTCATATGAGAGAGATCTCCAATGTATACAGAATACAATCATACAATACTTAGGAATGTTATATGTTCTTTGAATTAAGATCAACTTGCAACGGTGTAATCAGGTGATTGTTAAAGTTCTGGTTTAGAAACTCTGTTACCTCTAGTACCAATACATTTCTGAAACGGTTGTAGCATTAGGAGTCATTTGAATAATTTGCTGCAAGTAGCAAGTAGGATTTTAAATTTTCATTGAGACTGGTGTGATGGGTGTGGAACAGTTTCAGAACAAAGACCGTAACATAGTGATAGAAAGTGTCGGTAAATATTAGAGTACCGACAATCTTGTCCTCCGGTAATTTGAGGAAACCAAAAGCTCTCTGTAACTGTTTTTGTTCAATGAATGAATGGTCACCATTTACAGACCAATCTTTGACAAAAGCATTTTGATTTTATTAGTTTTTATGTTTGTAATGCTTCACTTAGATTGGTTATATCATATGTTTTTTAACAAAAGCATTTTGATTTTATTTATAATTAAAAGTCCAAAGAGAATGAAAATAGGTAATTTGGGATCTGAAGCAAGTTCATTGATAGAAGAATATATATTTAGATAGATATACATTAGTAGAGAAATGCACTATACTAAACAACTTAGGGCAAAAACATGGGAACAAAGAAAAATGAGTTATTTTTTTCTTCTTTTTCTCACTTTTCATATATTTTCTATATATGTTCTGTTTTTGGTTATACAACTACAAATAATTAACAAAGCGTACCGATCCTGCATTTCAAAGCACCAGAGCTAGAGGTAAGCATACCTACAAGGGAAGATGATTTAGCAGCCAAACTAGACGCTCTGGCGTAATTTGCAGAAGCTCCAGCTCCAGATGAAGTGAAGTAGGCACCATTGAGCATTAAGTCTCCTTGAGATCTCCAGTTCCAATCGTTCCATTCTCCTTTCCCTGCATTAACTCGTTTCGTCACCTGCCAGAAAAATATTCAAATCAGTCATTATGTTGATTAAAGTTACCAAATTATATCTTCTAGCTTAGATGCATCTTGGGGTGGGCGTTTGGTTTTTCTGTTCGGTTTTTTTGGTTTACGGTTTTTTTGGTTTTATAAAAATCGAACCATATATAAACCATATGTAATTCAGTTTGGTTACGGTTCGGTTTTCTTGGTTTATGGTTTTTCCGGTTTTATCAAAAATGAAACCATATAAAAATCATATGTATCACGGTTTGGTTTCGGTTTTTAACGGTTATTCCATGCTTAAAAAAATAGATAGTTGATACATAACTAAAAAATAATCATAAAAGTAAATAACTATAAGTCCAATAAATAACTATAAGCCCAATAAAAAATTTATTGATATTGGTATATAATATAAATTTATAAGTTCGATAAACTAATTATTGTATATCTAATTATCCTAAATTTTATAAAAAACCAAAAAATCCATTCGGTATTACAGTTTTTAACCAGACCAAACCTAAACCAAATGTTTAATTAAAATGAAAACCAAACAGCTTTTTAGACTTAACCATAAGTAAACCAAACCAATTATTTCGGTTTGGTTTGGTTCGATTTTTCGGATTTCGGTTTTTTTGCCCACCCTTAGCTAGATGCATCTTTAAGCAATCTTGGTTAACTAGAAACAGGTTTTATCAAATACCTCCTTCGCGAACCGGTTTCCCGGGGCGAGGAACCGGTTTCCTTGACTATTGATGGTAGGGTTAGCACTTCCACCAATTGCATACATTTCCCAATGTGTGTAATCGTTGTTTACTACGTGGAAGTATCCATGCCTGCACCTGAACCACACCAAACATACCAAACTCTAAAACATTTGAAACCTGGATAGTATTTGACCATAGGAAAAAAAAAAACCCCCAAGAAAATGTAAGAAACTTAGATGAAAAACCTTGGCATCCTCTGTATAAGACCCTCTCCAAAATGGTTGTATGCAATGGTTACTTGCATCATTTTGTCTCTTGTGTAGGAATCGGTATGCCCCAACAAAATAGCCTGCATTATCATCTATATATTGTCAGCTTTTGAAGATAAGGCTAAGAAATAAAAAATACCCTACATGTTACATTGTTACTTGAATTTCACGTTCCCTTTTCTGCTAATAATTTTATAAACCCGAATTATCAGTTTCCAACTTTTACATAGTAAATGCATTCCTAACTTCTGCACCGATACTGATAACACCTAAATCATTACCACTCATAGCTTCGGGCACCTAGCGATACTAATATATTTTGATATATAACCTAACTAGTCCGCAAATCTTGGTAAACATAAACTACTATCAATGAAAAATATCCAACCTCGTTGTGGTGAGTCATATAATTATTTGAGATGGTAATAGCAGTAGATCCCATAATTGCGTCGATCAATCCGTCCGCACAATTAGAAAGAGAATTATGATCAATCCAAATATGACTCGATCCAAAAATCGAGATCCCATCACCATCAGCCATCGTTCTCCAACCGTAGTGACTCTCCGAACTCCGAACCATAGCGTTACCAGTTCGCTTACAATCGTGAATATTAATCCCATGGATGATAATATTCGTAATGTACTGAATCGTGATACATGCACCACCAGCGATATGCACGTTCACGCCACGACCGTCGATGGTTTTGAAGCTATTCATGATTAGTTCTTGGCTTAAAGTAATGACCATGTCACGTTTAAAGACGATCCATAGTGGTTGGTCTTGAATCACAGCGTACCGGAGCGTACCAGGTTTAGGATTAACCGGATCATGATCAGATGGATCAGTAACAATGTAGTAACGTCCATCGCGGCCTCCTACTGCGTTACGACCAAAACCAATAGCACAACCTGCTAGTCGTTTTCTCTGGCGATGCCATTTTTTATCGCATCGCCAACAATCATCGATGGGGTTTCCGGTTGAACAGGAGAAGAACCCTAGCTTTCTCCGATACGTACTATTACGTATGCTCCTGCATGTTTCCAAATAATAAAATGATATTACAAAAAGAGAACAAAGTTTTAAAACTATATCAAATTAACCCGTGAGTTTTGGGATTTCGTGGATACACACCTAAGTGAGTGAAGAAGTCAAAATAGAGGAGACAGGAAAATGCAAAATATAAGGAAGCATTAAATATAATTTTGACAAGGTGAGGTGGCCCTACGTGGGTAAAATTTAATGTTGTCTTGTATAAGGGAATTTTATATTTCATGTTCATGGGATACGATCCATATAGGAACCTTTTGGGGTCATATTTTTCTTTGTAATTCTGAAATTAAATGCAAAAACTATGGGTACCAGATTCAGATTTATATAGAATAGATAATATATATCATTGAAAAATTAAATTCTAAAATAAATTAGAAAAGTTTACTTTTGACCCCAAAGTTTTGTGTCAAAAGAAATTAGAAGTTCTTTTTTCTTTTATAATAAAATTAGAAGTTCTTTATTAACCAATAAACTTATGTGAAAGATTAGACGATTTGTCGATCCTGAAGATTTTATTTATATTGGGATTTGCAATATATTGATGCCAGTAATACTAATACCGAATTACGGATTTTCAACAAAAAAAATACTCCCTCTGGATCATAAATGATGATTTTTTATGATTTTTTGTATCACAAATATTGATTTTTGTATACTTTAATCAATTAATACTAAAAAATTGTGAATTTAAAAGTTTGATGTATTACTATTGATTAATAATTATAAAATATGTTATTATATATAAAGAGTGCATTTATAGCTAAATATTAGTAAAAAAATAATCTATGTGAAAATCCTAAAATATCATCTATTATGATACTGAGGGAGTATCAGATTCATTTTTTAACAAGAGAATAATTATAATAGATGTTAATTCAGAGATAAACAATAATCTAATAGACAGTATTCAAATAATTAAATCAAAAGAGAAAAGTAAATGTATTTTTCTTTTATATAGTTAACATTCTCATGATATCTAAATGATAATACAGTATAAATAAATATGTAGAAGACAATAAACAATTTAAATGATAAAAATTTAATGACATGGTTTATAAATGATTTTTTTTTTTAAAGAAAATTACCACTCTTTGTCTTTAAGACTTGAGAGTATGTATATAGAAAACATTAATACAATTATACAATGGCGTCGGTGGATCTTAAGAAGAAAATAGTGAGGTATATAAATGGGAATCACGGTTTGTGGTTTTATTCAATAACACTACTGTTCTTCTGTCAGAAGTGTTTTCACATGTTACTTTATTTATTTTTCTTTCCTCGCAGAGTTAAGAAATAAAAGTACATCTCAGGCAGGGTCACATAACTTTTTAACTTTGTGCTTATTTAAAAAAACATTACTAAGACCAAACCAACTTTTTACAAAGTCAGAGAAATTATAGATGTCGAAAATGTTTTTCTTGGTCTACGGACTCTACACATAGGTTTAGTAAAGTTAAAGCATCATATGATTTGACTATCTAAAAAACGTTACTAATACGAAATATATCTAATAAAGTGGCTTTCCAGTTTTTTAATATGTGTATCAATGTACATATGTAGTGACTAGTGAGCTAGAGACTCACATATCGACCATTGCTGCTATTTCATCTGGGTCTTTAACGGCGTGTTCATGCCATTCACCGTTTGATAAACTGAGAAAACAGAACATGCAAACGACATCGTTTAATATCGTAGATAAAGAATCTGAACGGCTGAGATCAAAATCTCTACACACAAAAAAAGCTGAAATGAGGAGAGAACTCACTTATCCGCCGTTGATGTATTTCTTGAGCTGTCATGTTTCGATTCCCTTGTGTCTTGAACTCTGCATTGGAACACAAAACAACATAAGAATCTCTGTCCGAACAATATATAGAAAAAAAAAACAAAATGGGAGATCACAACGTTGAATTGAATCTTTGAACTTACGCATTTGCATGGACACAGAGTACTAGGATTATGAGTAGAATTGCTGAAATTGAGAACACTGTTCTAAGGACAACCATTCTTGACTCTTGTTAAAGCTTTTTCTCTACTCTCTGATAGAGAGAGAGAGAGAGAGAGAGAGAGAGAGAGAGATGAGGATATGACTAAGTGAATGTGAGTGATCTAGAGAGAGATAGATGGGATGAGAGAGGTGACGAGAGGGTTTATATATAAAACTAGTTTGCAAAGGAGCTAAACTCCGTTAACTATATATGTCGACGCGTTTCTTTTTAATGGCGTTTTCTATCTGTACATTCGGTTAATCAGTTCGAATTATTCTTTGTTTGATTTCTATTTTTTTTATATAAGGAAATAATTTATATGGAATAAAACTATAAAAGTTATATTTTGGTCCGGTTTTTTTTCTGAGATAAGGAATCTTTTTATTTGGAATAAAGGTTCGAGTTTTTGGGTTCTAATTTTTTTAGAATTGAGAAATATATCTCATTGGGATATATATATATATACTAGATTAAGACCCGTCCGATATGCGGGTTTAGAGTTTTTAAAATAATATAAAATTTAACCAAGAATATAAAGTAAGTATTTTTAGTAAGTAAAAATTATCTATAAAAATAATTAGATACACCGAGGTATCTAACGTAAATATCTGGTGTAAAAGGTGCGACTTTGCGGTTGAGACTACTATTAATCATTTTTTTTTTGAATGCCCTCACTCATGGGAAGTTTAGGATTTATCTCTGACTCTGGTATAATCAGAGGGTTTTTCATATGAGTCGGTGTACTCAAATTTGGATTTTGTTTTCTGGAGGGATGTTTCTAAACAGGGTGATCCTGATCAACTTCTTCAATTACCATGATTTTTATGAGCAATTTGAAAGGCCATAAATAATTTTTTTTAAAGGTTAAGAGATCAAGACAAATGATATAATTGCTCAGGCTTTGGGCGATAAGTTAGCCTGGGAAGAGGTGATATCTTTTACGGCGGTCATGTCGGCTCCATCTCCGTCCTCGGATGTCTAGGTTTCTTCACCTTGTTGTCAAAAAAATAGAATCCAAATATAGTTTTGTCAACCCAAATACTTAATTGAAATTTAAACTTTTAAAATGTAAAGGCCATTGAAAAAGAAAGAAAAAAACACCAAGAAAAAAACTTGGAGATCAATAACTATAAGCCCAATAAAAAAAAATTACTGATATTGTTATACAATATAAATTTATAAGTTGGAGAAACTATTTATATCTAATATCCTAAACTTTTATAAAAAACCAAAAAAACCATTCGATTTTATGGTTTTAATCAGACCAAACCTAAACCAAATGATTAATTAAAATAAAAACCAGACGAATTTTTAGACTTAACCATAACCAAACTAAACCATTTATTTCGGTTTGGTTCGGTTCGGTTTTTGGATTTTGGGTTTTTGCCCACCCTTAATTATGGCACATTTGGAAATCAAGAAACATTTCTGTTTTCAACTCTAACATTGATACTGTTTCTCTATTATACTTCGGGCACAGTCAGATGTAGCTGAATTGATCATGCATATACAACAGGAAAGAGAACAGCCAAATTCAAACAAAAGGGAGATGATATTTCAAAAGTGGAAAAGACCAGCTCCACCTTACATCAAGTGTAATTATGATGCGAAATTCGACACTACAACACAAGAGGCCACAACTGGTTGGATTTTGAGAAATAATATAGATGCTTCTCTAGGATGGGGATCTTCTACCTTAACAGCTTCAAATACTGCATTAGAAGCCGATAGCAAAACTCTCCTTGTCGCATTACAACAAGCATGGATTAAGGGACTTAGGTCTGTTTGCTTTGAAAGGGATTGTGAGCAACTTACAAAAATAGTAAATGACATTTCATATGACATATCTGTTGATGGAATTTATCATGATATCATCTTTTAGTCCTCTAAATTTCATCATATTGAATTTGTTTTTGCAAAACGAAATTGTAATAAAGTAGCTCATCTATTTGCAAAGTATGAATATACTATGTCATCATTTTATACAGAATGTTTCTTTTCGCCACTTTGGTTAACAGAACATTTGTATCATGACTTTTGAAATTTATAAATAAAATTATTATTTGACGAAAAAAAGCGAAACTACACGATACACAAATTGATATTTCAGCAATCAAATCAAATGATTTTCCTCTAACAATTTGAGAATTAGAATATAGTAATTAACGAAAAAATAGTTATGAAAAATGATAAAATATTACCTTTTAGTTGAAATTAAAAACTGATACTAAGTTTTATTATTTTTAAATTATTTAAATTATGAGTTTAAAAGGCTAACGGCAATATCATCCATTTGATTCAAAGAGGTTTCGTTTGGGCCTTGAAGGCCCAATATTTCGTTTCCGTATCGATAGGTCAAAAATCCCGAAACCCGTCCGTGTTCATCTTCCTGATACGGTGTCAGAGAGAGAGAGAGAGAGAGAGAGAGAGAGAGAGATGAGTAGCATCACGATTCCTTGTCCTTCCTCCTTCTCTCTTTCAAATGGCTATAACCAACCCCCTCGTCATCGCTTCATTCTCCGCAATTCTCGTTCCAATTTTGAGGTTCGCCGGTTAAGATCAGGTGTGACGCCTCGCACAAGAACTGCTAGTTTACAGTGCAATTGCTCCAGCAAAGGCACCGGAGGTACAGATCCATGTGCTAATCTCCTTTTTTCTTGAGTATTAAAAACAAAAATTGCGCATTGATTTTTTTTAATTTTAGGGTTTATCATCAATTTTTTTCATTTAATTGAGTAAATGGATTCTTATTTTTTGGGGGGTTTTGTTTTGAGAATTTTGATAAAATAAAGAATTAGTTTTGCGCAGGTGAAAATGAGAACAAGAGTGTGTTAGATGCCTTTTTTTTGGGGAAAGCATTAGCTGAGGTTATCAATGAGAGAATTGAGTCCACTGTTGGAGAAGTTTTGGGTACTATTGGAAAGTTTCAAGCTGAGCAACAGAAGCAAGTTCAAGAGATTCAGGTTTTTAATTGTTCAACGCTTCTTCTTGTTTTTTATTTTTATCAGTGAATCTTGTAATGAATGAATAATAAATGTTAGGTTTGTTCACCATAGAACTAGAGAAGATACTCAAAAAAAAGTTGGTTAATTACTTAGCTGAGAAGGTTGGTGTGAGCTTTGTAGAACTGCATTTGAACACAGCCATTACTTTGCGAGATGATTATTAAAGTGTGATGATATATGTATTCGAAAGGGTAAACTATTATTTGTACACGAAAAAAAAGTCTTGATTGATTGATCTTTTCGTTACTGTGTGATTCGGTTTGGAGTTAACTCGTTTCAATTACAGCAAGAGGTTCTTGAAAGAGCCAAGAAAGCTAAGGAAAGAGCAGCTCGAGAAACCAAGGAGGAACAAGGACTCGTTGTTTCCAGTGCAACAACCATTAACCGGAAACCGGCTGTTAGCGTTGTTACCTCTGTAACTCCTACATCAACCGTTGAGAGCAGCACTATAACGGGTGGTGTAGTGGAAAGCTCGAGTTCTAATGATGAAGACAGCGTCCTGGGTTAAGTTAAAGAATTGGTAAGAGTGGCAGAGACTGTTGA
Source organism: Camelina sativa (assembly GCF_000633955.1). Lineage (NCBI taxonomy): Eukaryota > Viridiplantae > Streptophyta > Magnoliopsida > Brassicales > Brassicaceae > Camelina > Camelina sativa. The sequence continues at coordinate 20,562,509 of NC_025695.1, read as the reverse complement.
GAACATATTTGTTGATACATATACTTGATAAGATGTAAGCAATAAAAGTTGACATAAGTGAAAACGTTAACCGTTAAGAATTCAGATGGATGCTTGTCGCTTGAACAAAGCAGGACTATACGACGACGTTCTGAATATTTATATGGAGCATTGAAGCTCTTCTTGTAAACAATGACAATGGGAAAGGACAAAACATCACAAACATCTTTATATATAAGATGAGGAACCACATAAATCGCAAACGAAACTAAGTGCTATATATACTAGACGCATTCCATACGAAAGTGAGATGAGTGACCCACTGACCAAGTCCATACACGTACAGATATTCTAAAAGACTTGAATCTAGAAGTTGTGGGACTGTGTAAATCTAATTTAAAAAGAAAGAAAGAAAGATTAAGTTATAGATAGACTTGTTAAACGTTTTTGAACTGGCACTTTGAAACATGGGACTTACAAATGTATAGAATTACGTCGGACTACCTCAAATATGACATGCGCTTTTGCCTTATAAATATTGAGCTTAAATGCTTTCACAACACCACACACACACACACACACACATATTAACGATCGTTATAGCCTACACACACACACACACAGACACACATATATTAGCAGATCTCGTTATTTAAAACCATGATGGTTTCCAAGTGTCTCATCGTGATTACCTTATCTGCTTTGGTCATTTCCTTTGCCAAAGCTTACGATCCAAGTCCACTCCAAGACTTCTGTGTAGCCATTGATGATCCCAAAAATGGTGGTGCGTATAATAACTCTGCTTATTATCCTCTTTTATTATGATTAAATTTTTCATTTTTAATATATGCTTTCCAAATCAATATTTCTATTTGCAGTTTTTGTAAATGGTAAGTTCTGTAAGGATCCGAAGCAAGCGAAAGCAGAAGATTTCTTCTTCTCGGGCCTCAACGAGGCAGGAGATACTGATAATGATGTCAAATCCAACGTGACAACAGTCAATGTCGATCAGATTCCAGGGCTAAACACCATGGGAATATCCTTGGTCCGCATAGACTATGCGCCATATGGACAGAACCTGCCTCACACACACCCTCGTGCTACTGAGATCTTTGTTCTTCTCGAGGGAACATTGTATGTCGGTTTTGTCTCTTCCAATCAAGACAATAACCGTCTATTTGCCAAAATGTTGCACCCAGGCGACGTGTTTGTGTTCCCCATAGGAATGATCCATTCCAAGTGAATATGGGGAAGACCCCTGCAGTGGCCTTTGCTGGGCTAAGTAGTCAGAACGCTGGTGTTATCACGATCGCTGATACTGTGTTTGGGTCGACGCCACCAATTAATCCAGAGATTCTGTCTCAGGCGTTTAAGTTAGATGTCAATGTTGTCGAGGACCTTGAGGCCAAGTTTAAAAACTAAATCATGTCAGTACAAGTGTTTATTGTTGTGAAACTTATTATGTAATGATGTAATACGAATAAAAGGTTTGTGCTTAATAAAATAAAAAGGAGTTATTCACCTAATATGATATTTAATTTTAATTTTATTTTCCTATATATGATTCCTATATACGAATATCAAATAGAAGTGTTCCAATCTTTTGATAATCTTGCCGCTTGTTGATCAAGTTTGTTAGTTCCAAACGGTCTCCTTCAAACCACACATATAGTAAAACCTCTATAAATTAATAAGGTCATGACCATGTAATTTTATTAATTTATAGAGGGTTTAATTTATCGATAAATTAATAATTATTAATTTATCGATAAATTAAATTTTTAATAATTTATGAAGACATTTTTTTATTTTCATAATTTCGAAAATTTCGAAAATTTTCTATTACAACATAAAATACCTTTGTTATCATTTATATTTATTAAAGAATTTTCTTAATTTATAATATTGGTTATCGTAATTGGATGAATTTCAATTGTTTACTAAATTATCAAGGTAAAAATGATAAATGTTAGAAGTTTAGAGGTTAGAAGAAATTGCTACTACTATCCTTTATGGTAATGATGAAGTCGACGAAGATATTGCGGTACCTTTAGAACCGGTTACTAAATAAGCAATTATCGCATCTAGACTCTCCATAATTTTTGGATGCGATTGAGAAGACAACAATGAAAAAGATTAGAGATGAGTTCTAACAAGAATGCAAATTCAAGAATAGGCAAACAACAATAGAGTCATATTTCACCAGATTTTTTTTTATATATATGTATATATATATATATATTTAGTTTATTTGGTTATTAATTTATGATATTGATGGGACCATATTTTTACATAGGATTTCCAAAAAAATTATTATCTTATTATTTTATCGAAATATGTCATTTTTTACACTGGCCCAACTTGGGACCGGAAAAATTTATTAATTTATAGCGAGTATTAATTTAAAGAGTATTAATTTATAGAGGTTCTACTGTATCTATATCCTTGAGTCCATACCTCTTGTAGTGCATTAAGAAGGCCTAAAGCTTCAGTTTGGAGAGCAGATTGTGATTGTTGAAGTTGTGCACATCGTGATCGTATTATAGTTCTGGTGCTGTCACGAATTATCCAGCCTGATCCTGTATATGTTCTTCCTTGTATATACCCGCTATCAAAATTGCATTTAAGCCAGCCTTCTAAGTATTCCATTGCTTATTTGATCATCTTCTTATTGGAGGGCAATGTACTTGATTTGTTCCTTGGTTATTGGATGATGGCGCTCTTTTGTTTTCAAAACTTTCCTTGGTTTCTTGTTCTCTTTTTTTCAGCTTCGGTGGACGGGTGTCGATTTATCTTTCGAAAAATGAAGTCATTGCATGATTTCCAAATGCGCCACATTAGCCAGAAGGAAAGATGGCACACCACGAAAGAGGAATGTCATTGTTGCTGGATATTGATCAACATTCGGATGTTGTCTTCAAGATTATCAGTAAATATCAGCGTCCTTCCCATATTAGTACTGATACAACGCCAAAACGCTTCTACAAACTGATAGGTAAAAAGCAAATGGTTAATAGTTTCATCACCATAATAACATCGTTGACAAACCGGATCCGCGTGGATATTTCTGGTCTTCAGTTGTATTGTTGTTGCTATGGCTCCAAACAAACATCGCAACAGAAACTGTTGTATCTTCCGGGTAATATGTAACTTCCATATTTCTTGTGTGAGGTCTATAGCACCAGGAGGTGGTTGAATCATGTCATTCTCTTGTACCTATACTTGAGTAGCAACCCAATATCCTGACAGCACTGTATAATGACCATGGTGAGTATAGGCCCAATCATAAGTGTCACGTTCCGCATGTTTTGAGAGTATTAATCAGGTCATAAAAGTAAGCCTAAGTCTTATTATCCGGAATCCGGCATCCGATTCAGGATTCGCTCATATCTGCTCTGAGAATCAGGATATCCTTGTGGATCAGATCCGGATAGTTAAATTTCAGATCCCGATAGTTGGAAAAATTTAAGCGGGTATCCGGTAATAGTTATAAGGTCTATAGTTGTTAGACATTATCTAGTAGACTTTCGTTATTGGGCCTAAGTAACGTGGCCTACGTAATTGATAATGGGTTCAATTTTTCAAACAAACCCTAGTTTCTAATCGATGCCAAAGAGGCAAAGAAGCCTAGTTTCTAACGCTGTTTGCTCTATCACTGTTAGGGGTGTCAATTGGGCTGGCCCGACCCGGCCCGACCCAAAACCCGTAAAACCTGCATATGTTTGAGCCCGGTCCAACCCGTTACGAAATATTTCCGAGCCTATATTTCAAAGCTCGAGTCCGGCCCTGTTGGGCTACAAGGCTTTTCGGGCTTTTTCGGGATTATGTTAGAGATCAAAAATTCAAACTTATAAGCCTTAAAAAGCAGTGTTTAAAGGTGCACTATAAAACAAAAAATCAAAATTTGAATAACTCATCTATATTTAGTACAACCAACTTAATTTACAAGAAAAAGTTTAAAACTAAGTAAAATTTTAATACTTTAACCAAATAAAAGAATATATAATTCATATAAAATATCATAGATAAAAATTTTAAAAGTATTAAGTAAGGTTATTAAGTAAATATGAAAACTATGATTAGAGTTTAAATCTTTATTTACAATAAATCATTAATCAAATATTGTAATCAAACAAAAATGTTAACACAAAAGTACAAATATATTTGTTAAAAGGCTTTTCGGGCTGACCCGAGTCCGGTCGTGCTAAGCCCGAAAAACCTATAGCCCAAACGGACTGGGCCCGGAAGGCCCGATTTTTTCTGGAAATATATATTTAAGCCCGAACCCGGTGTTTTTCAGGGCCGGGCCGGGCCAGCCTGCGGGCTTTGGCCCTAATTAACATACCTAATCACTGCTTCTAGACTCTTCCATATCCAATTTTATTTTCTCCTTCACATCCATTTTCATGGTGATATTGTCAAATGTACAAGGATTTGTAAACGGAATTGATCTCCACCATACTGTTCTTCTTCACCATACGGTATTGATCTCCACAGTTCCGTTCTTCTTCACCGTCTTGTCATTGTGTCCGACGATGTACATAAACAGCTTCATCTGCTCTAGGTAAATCAACCGATGATCCTAGATTCTTCTCTATCCGCCGATTATGGTGTTTGGTCGCAGTTTTCGGAAGATGGAAGAAGAGACAGTTGAAAAAGATGATGAAACTGTGTGCTTTGGACCGGATCCCAATATCTGCAGATATCCGGTTTTTCTTACGGATATTCGAGTTTTTGGATTTGGGTTCGGATATTAATATTGTATATCCGACGGATACGAATACCTCTAAAGAGTCCAAATATTTGGATCCGTCTTAGGACTACATAAAAATTGTTACAAAGGATTAAACTACTCAAATAAAACAATCAAATAAGGATAACGAAACAAACCATAAAATATAAATAATTACTTTAATAAATTTACATAAATTCGCTGACAAACCACATCTAATATCATTAATATATATATATATATTTTTGTTATCTTATAATATTATAAAACTTGAAAAGATACATTGTGAATTACAACTTATACCAGAAAAAAATAAATGTATCCTCAGAGTCTACAACCCAAAAAAGGAAATTAAGCCGACGAACAACAAAATGTTTCCAAAATCCAAGCCGACGGAAAAAGAATTTCTCCGGAAACTAAGACTTATCGAAAGGAGAAAAAAAAACTAGAAATGCAAAGCAGATAATATCAAGACCAAAATCGAAATATGATGACTCCTAAACCTAAATGCAGAAGTAACTAGACAAACCTTAAAAAAGAATAGAACCAAAAGAATAGAGAAACTTCTTCTTCTGAAACACATGCGAATGCGATTTATCACGAATGCCCATGACCAAATCGTAGATAACATCTACCTCTTCCTATCACAATGAGAGCCAATCTATCGAGAAATAAGTAACATAACCCGACAAGTAAAGAGCACTCATTTAGTCATAGAGCCTCAAACACACTTCTAGATGCAACAACGACGACTGATATGTCTCTTAACATCTAACTAGAGTCTGCCAAAAAGCTAACTGATCTACTTAGATGACGAAAGCAGGGAAAAAGAGCATGGAAAAACTGCTCGAAAAAACACCAATCACAGGATCGAGACTAACGAAGGATCAAGCTAGTTAACACACACTATGAATACAAAGGAGAAGAAATCTCTTGAAACTTTGAGGACTACCACAATCGAGCACTTAACACGAAACTTCTGCTAAGAAAGAAGTCAAACTTGCAAGAAGCACAAACTGAAACGAAGAAACAATGAACGGGAGGAAAGGCAAAGGTTGGACGAAACTGACGAAGATCCACAACCAAACCACAACTGCAGCTTAGAAACGAAGATAAGAACAAGAGGAACTACAACATCTGAGACATGAACAAGCAAACCGCAATGGTATTTATTCTTCAAACCAACCGTCGAGTTTCGGCATCATCATCTTTACTTGTAATCAGAGACCCTCACAAATATGGCTGCTCTAACCGCTTCCTCAATATAATCACAGTCTGAACACGAATCAACCATAATACTTCCCAATCGAAGGCCAACACCACTGCAACTAGCACCAAACACCTAAACCAAGATAAGAGACGGAGGAGAAGGATGGGAGAGTTAGCTTACTCAATCAGAAGACCACAAAAGCCCATGGTCACAGAAACGAGAAGCACCATAGGAGACTTCTCCTGAAACCGCTGGGGGAAGAAGAGCAACACTCCAAAGAACGCCGGCCACGCCTCACCGTGAAGACCATCTAAAGTTTGAGCTCACTAATATCCCCATCAATCCAACATATCTAACCGATGCGAAGCAAATTAATAACAAATAAACAAAAAGCAGAGAAACATGGGCCCTCTTACAGTTGCGGTGAAAAGCGCGGGTCACTGTAGAGGACAAACAGAAGTCTGAATTTTTGGGCGACGAGTAAGGCGACCTTTGTTAAGGGAGGAACTTTTTTTTTGTCGAATGATATATTTTACTAAACAAGACGTTTTTTCATATATATGGATATTTATGAAATGAAAACTGTAATAAAAATTTAATGTAAAAATACCTTCATAAATTTAATCTATCTAAGTAAAACTAATGAACTTTAATCTCTTAAAATGAAGCCAAAAACCATGAGATTGATAAGAAATGGATGTATATATGGAGCATGAGTTTTATAAAGAGTGTCTAGTTGGAAAAAGATACACACAAATATAATGGTTGATTTTTTATGAGACCGTCTCACATACATGTTGGAAACTTTGCTTTTGTCCTTGTTGTAGTGGTTCAAGACTGGGATATTTTACCAACTAAATTCGCTTAATTTGATATTTTAGTATTAACATTACTTTTCCTACATTGTAATTATATTTTATGAGAGAAAACTATGATACAAGAGCATTAAAATTTTAAAATAACCAACACAGTGCAATGCACGTAAATGACGTAAATGATTTTGACTGGTAATATTCGGTCTAAAATAATAACAGACTTGGCCCTGATTGGTAACAGACTTTTAAGACTTTAAAATTATTTAAAGCATTGTTAGCCATATTTTTGTCAATCACACTTTCATTGCTTTTAATTTTCTAAAAGTTTTGAAATCCTTTTTTTTTTCCTTTCTTGTTTTCTCAAAAATTTTAAAATGTCAAAATCATGCTGTCAAACTAAATAACTTTTAAAATATTCTTTTTTCTCTCCCCCATTATATTTAAAAGTTCTTCAAAAGTATATATATATATATATATACATATTATATTTTTACAAATTAATTATTCTCATTTTTTTCTATTTCTTTTAAGATTCATTTCAAAAATAATTTTTATTTTTTCATCATCATTAATAATGGTGTCAAAAGATTTATGAAATTCATCATTAGTAAAAGAGTAACATTCAAAAAAATGCATTAATAAGTGTTTAGTGGATTTTTGACTCTTTTTCCAACATATTGAAAAATTGTCACTGAATCAACCTCAAAAACTTCAATAACTCCATCGACGTACTTCAACACTCCATTGTCTGTCTTGAATTGGCCAGCAATTCACCTTCACTGTAATTTTCCACTACAAAAAAAAAGATATATAATTCAGAGAAGACAAAGACAAGTTGTTATAAACAACTAATGAACCCGACAATAACCTCGACAATAACCTATTAACAATGTATAAACAAACTAAGGCTACACAACAAGACTAGACAATAACCTAAGTAACATATAAAGAAGAATTGAATCTTGCCGACAACAACTCCACTTTCCCACTTGTTTAAAACGACAAAATAAAAGTTAAAAATCAACAGAAAACTGCCAGCTTTACCTCATTGGGACGAGAATCAACAGGAAATGTCTTATTTATTCTGATTTCCAGCAAAGATTTCACTGCATTATCTATGTTAAAAAACCTAATTGAAAAGAGGATCTCACAGTTCTTCGATATCTTCGATAAAACGATAAAACTTTTTCACACAACTTTTTCACTTTTCTTGTTTTGATCGATGAATAATTCGAACATGGGCCTGTGTTTTTTTTAATTTAGAGAAAAAGCCCATTAAAAATGGGTCCAGGTCGGGTATTTTATTTTGGTTGCAGGTGCTCGGGTCGGGTTTTAGTTTTCTCCGATTATGGTTCTGATGAGTCAACGCCGGTCGTTGCTGGGAGAAATGACTCGGTGAATCGAGATTTTATGTCCATGGTGTAAAACACATGACGTCACGTACTTGGTGCATGTGGCCATGCCAAACGTGACGTACTTGGTGCACGTCACGTACCTCGTGTAGCTGGGCATCTTTTTTCCTTTCCAAAACATCTGAGCCATTCTCGTCTCTCACCAAAATACGATGATGATCTCTTGTTCTTGCCAGATCTTAAAGCTTCTTCGGCCTCTCATCGCAATACATCTTCACCGGTGTATCATCGTTGTTCTATCATCGGTATATCTCGTTGCCGCTTTGGAATCACGGTTCTTCTTCTTCCTTGATCAGATTCTTCATCTTCGAGTCACATATCATCATCGGGTCTTCCTAAAGGTAAGCTTTACATCCACTTTCACTTGCTATTCTCCTTCTATTGTAGAAATTATAAGCATTGTAACTTTTATATGTGTGGGAATTTGACTTCTTTAAGTCCCTAGAAACCTAAATTGCCAGATTTTCATTGTCGGTATATTTCGATCAATTAGTAAGGGCATAAACAAAGCAGATATTGAGATGATTTAGTGTTGATTTATGTGTGGGTGATTTGCATTTGTAAATTTTATGTTTGTTGTGATTAGCATTTTGGATTTTTCTAGTCTTGTCCCTTCTTAGTAATTGAATTTGTTGCAGAAATGAAAGAAGAGTTACTGTTAGCTGCAAAATAAATCTGTTAGTCGTTTAAGGACAAGTTTAGCGTAAGTGTCTTTGTGATGAGTCTTGAAATTGTATGTTTTTGTAGCTTATTGAGTTGGTTTTGGAGCTGAGATAGGCCTCCATTAGTTAAGCTACTGTTTTGTGCTGTTAGATTTAGATGCTACCTAATGGTAAATCAGAATCATGTTTGCCATATGATTTGAACCTTGCCCAAATACAAACTTATTTATAAGACAACTCGGTTTTCATCCTTATTGATTGTTGCTTGTGTATTGTTTATTCTTTGTTGCTCGTGTACTGATTTATTTCTTAGTCACATTTGAAAATTCTTGAAGCATTGTTGAGAATTCACGAACAATTTCCTAAAACATATTCACTGATTTTTGTTTTAATCGCAGGAAACTGGAGCTTTTTCCAAGTTACATGATGTATGTGCAGTTCCTTGTAAGTCGGAGTTATGCTTTTGGGGTTCGTGATGTGTGTAATCTGGATGAATTCATGCTGGGTTAATTAAGAATATAGATTATGGATTATTTTATCTCTTTTGTTTATGTTTAGTGTGTAGAAAAGGTAAAGTACCCAAAAGATTAACAAGGTTGTTCGTGAGAGGCTTAAGCGTGAGCATTTGTGAAATAATTTGAATTTGATGTTCATTGTATCAAAATGTTTTTTTCTTTCTTTTCTCTCTCTCTCTCTCTCTCTCTCTAGCCTCTATTGTGGCCCTCTTTGATTTGCACTGGTGTTTGTTTCATAAAACACATTTATTTTAGGAATGACTCAATAATATTCAGGATGATTCCTTAAAATTCAGGATAGCCTTCATAAGTATTTAGGATGACACAAAATCAAATCATTACTCTTATATGTATAGATAAATATCAGGATGTACAGTAAAATAAAATCAATATCCCTCACTAAATAGAGTAATTTGAATCAAGATGTGCACAAAATCAAATCATTATACATCACTAATGGAATAATATGTGATACAATAACGTAAAACACATATAAAGAGATTTAAAAACATATTTGTAAAAAAATAGGAAGGATTCTATAGCTTTTAGGAAGACATTCTTGAACTTTAGGAAGGCCTTCTATAATGACATGAACTCAAACTTCCTTTCAAGTGGCTATTTTTTCATCTTCATCATCAACTATCTGCTTTGTTCTTGATATATTTGTCATCATGTATATCATCAACATCAATCACTTGAGTTTAGAGCTGAAATAACAACATGATTAGTCCATGAGTTCAATTTTTGTTTTAACATTACTTCAAGAGATATCTAATATATCACCCCACATTTAAACTAGTTCTCCAACACTACCAGATTGATTAATCTTAAAATCCCAAGAAACACTACCAATTTGATATGTGCTATTAGCAAAACAATTCAAAAACTCATATCAAGCTAGATACCTACCTACCATGCCAGCTCTGAAATCAACATGTTAACTGCAACAGTTATAGCTATACAATAAAATATTCAAAGTGGCATAAAGAAATGCATCTTTACATAAGGAGCAATAAGAAACACTACGTCATGCACAAGAGACTATAATTGAGACAATACACTTGCATATTCCTTTATGTGTGCTAGCTTCGCTTCCGAAGAAAAACTTAGATGAGTGCTATTTTAGGGTATTGATATGTATGTGAAGGTTTGGAAAAAGGTTGAATCGAAACAAGAGGTAGCAGGTAGGAAGTTACTGTCATCAGGGTCAATCAAACATAAATCCCACAATTGTCAATTGCTATTACTATTCTCTTTTTCTTTTTATATCTCTACATTTTCTAACCTCTATATTATTAATTAAATTTGGGTTAACTATTAGAAAAGCTACATTCTAAACTCTATTTTGCATATTATTATTAACCAATAAGAAAAAGAGTAGCTTCTGCGATAATATGTATACAGTATACTAATACTATCGTTCTCGACTGCACGATACCGAGGAAAAGTTGGTACCCATGTAAATACACGTAAACGAATGGGAGACAAATCATGCACAGTCTGATTCCAATATAAATTTCATTTATTATTATTCGTGTTGCGTATAGACAAATTAAAGGAATCACTGAATCAATGTAGCTGCATGCTTTCACCACCTAATATAGACACTAGGAGGTTGATAAACACACACATACATGAGAATATAGATATAAGTGATAACGTGAAGATAACGTAAACCATTGTTCGGACTTCGGACTAGAGGATATGATTCTCTTTTAGTTATTTGTTCTGTCATAGCGATTGATGTTGAGGATGTTATTCATACAAAAATTTGGGGTCTTCACTCTTCACGAAGTCAATCAAATTATGTACATATTATTCTGGCATGCAAATATGTAAGCTCACCTTTTTTTAAAAAAATCTTTATTCCATGGTTTCTCTCAAGTTCATGTAAAGTATCTAAATTTCACTCAAATAATAAGCTTTAAGTTGTCTAATTACTATATCAAAAAACAAAAAAAGGAACAATACTTGACAATAAAGCTTCCAAAAAAACAAATCCTTTACGAGATAATATAATGAATAATTAAACTAAGTAAAAACAATACCAATAGCATATTAGATAAGTCCATTGACTAGCATTTATGGGACATTCTTTTATACACGCAAAGTATATATGATCGGTAACGCATAGAGTTAGTCAACATAATATTTTCTTAGGGAAGCTAGTAAAGCTACAACAAAAAGTCTTGAGAAATAAATCGTAAAGGTGAAAAAGAGCATGAAACCTTCTTTCTTTCACCTCGTTTCTTTTGCTTTATTTTATCTTCAGCTTTCAAGATTAATCTTTGCCAATTGACCATTACACGCTTTGGCCTTTTCCTCGATACTTTCCTCTTCGTATGTGGCCTACCAAAAATTAGAAACATTCATAGGGGCAAAACCTGAACAGATAGTGCATCTTATTCAAACCCTAGTCTGTCCCATGCATATATGTTCACACTCTTCAAAGATGCTAACAGAAAGGGCTCTCTCGTAATTTAACTCCTCGTGACATATCTGCCACACTTTTTTTACAAGTAGGTGTCCCATTTTTTTCTCAAAGGCTGAACAATCTTGATGAGATGTTTTCCAACAACATCATTAGCTCATCAAACTCTACTACATTTTCTTATTCTTGCTAGATTTCTCTTTTGCTTTTTATTTGATAGAGCTCTGGTTCAAGGATATTGAGCCCTGCTTGAGCTTTTCGGGGGTGGTTTTTTATTCTTTTTTCTAAACTGCATGGCAATTACAATTAATCAAACCAACACCAAGTCATTGCATCTCCATCAATTTATCCGTTCCATTATCATAATCATCTTCTTAGCTTTCCTTTTGCTCATTAGCCCTACAAGTTCCATAAGTCATCACCTCCATGATTCCTCACCTAAGAACAGTATGGCTCCCTCCAAGAGGTTCCTTCTACAACCTTCCACTCCATCTTCATCTACTATGAATTTGCGTCCAACAGCTCACAGTCAACGCAGTCGCACTTCTTCTACTTCTACGAGGAAGAGGAGGAGAGAGTTCGGAGCTGAAGCTCATGAGGTTCCAAGTGGTCCAAACCCTATTTCAAACTAGGTGGGATTCCGGTTTCAATATTTCTGGGTGAGTTTGAAAGATACGTTGATATGAAAGTTTGTAATGGATGGAGAGAATTTTATCATGGTTTTTTAATTAACTATATTTCTGTGTCTCCTTTTTGATTTCTCCTCTTTGTTTGTTTAGATCCTTTGATATCATTTTTAAAAAAAGTTTTGAAGTTAGCAATATATAGAAAAGGAGAGACAAATATTTTCACTTGTGTATATATGCATCTATATAATATAATCACATTTGTGTTTTATTTCTTTCATAGAGCTGTATGTATAAATATAAAATAATATCTATGAATAGGGACATATGTATACATATGCATGATATAATGTGCTAAAAATTAATTGGCTGGTTATTATATTTAGAGCATAATCAATCATTTCAGGTTTATTCTATATATCATATATTCTTACCAAATAAAGCCCATACATAACTTCTTTTTCATCATATATTATGGACTACATTCTTTTAATTGAAATAGAAATGCTACGATAAGAAACAAATTCGATAATTATTAATAGATATATGTTACGATTGATGTTAATTCTTTTTTTAATACGTGAACAAATATATATAAAAAAATCTAATGGTGGTAAAATACATCGATCTATGTTATTTTATAAAACTTGGTTTTAAAAGTTATTAACTCATAAAATTGTGACATATATCAATTATATAAAAGACAAATATCAATACAAAATCTTATTATATAAAGCTTGATGTTAAAATTACTCATTAACAATTCAAAATCTTAGACACTTGGCCACCAATAATAAGGTTCACTCCTCACCAACGCAACACTACTAGCTAATCCTGATGCACATTGGTTGCTTTCCAAGAACCATCAATCTGACAACAGGTGAAGAAACCTGGACATCCGATGATGGAGATGAAGCTGACATGACCGTCGTAAAAGAGAGTGCCTCTTCCCAGGCTAAAATATCGCCCAAAGCCTGAGCGATTATATCATTCGCCTCGATCTCTAAATTTTGAAAATCTTTTTAATTTATGGTCTTCTAAATTGCCCATAAAATCCATGGTAATTGAAGAAATTGATCAGGATCACCTTGTTGAGAGGCACCCCTCCAGAAAACAAAATCCAAATTCGAGTGCACCGACTCATATGGAAAACCCTCTTACGAGACCAGAGTCGGAGATAAATCCAAAACTTCACACGAGCGAAGGCATTCAAAGAAAACATGATTAATAGTCTAAACCGCGGAGTTGCACATTTTACACAAAATATCACATTGGACAACTCCGTGTATCTATTTATTTATATATATAGTTTTTACTTACTAAAAATATTTATTTTATATTCTTTGTTAAATTTAATTTTATTTTTGTAACATCCGTGTTCTGGAATTATATTTTGGGTTGTGTTGAATAAATCAAAGGAGTGGATTTTAATTAATTATCGGTTTAATTAAATCCTGGTTTAATTAGATTAAACCAAAAGCCCTAGACTTTGTTTTAAAGTGTCGCCTCCTTTGTTTTGATGGAGTGTCGACGTTGGGAGTCACAGGAAAAGAGAGAGACAAAGAGCCTTGGTCGATTTGGTGTGAAAGAGAAAGAGAAAGAGATCAACAAAGCTTTCTCTTAGAAAGAAGGAGAGGGAATAGAATCATCAGGGTTTGGGAGAAAGAGGATCCGACTGCTCAAATCGTTTCGAAATTTTCGTGGGGCGTTTCTTCTCAGTCGGGGATTGAGACCAGCGGGTGTTTCGGGATCGATTGCAGTTTCATCTGAGATCGGATCGTGCTGAAATTTTGTGGGAAGCTTCTGGACATCTAGACCTTGCTTTTCACCAGAGGGATTGGAAAGTTAATGGAGTGAGTTTGGTTTTTATTTTCGTGAGTCACTTGTTGAGGTGAGTGCATGACCATGAGCCTATCTAAGTGAATCGGTTGTATAACTTGTTTTATGTGATGATGTGTAAGTGTGGTGAATGTGTTATTGAGTGTTCAGTTTAATGGCTGGTTTGTTATGTTTTATTTGTGGTTGTACTCTTGATTTGCTTGTGTATACCTCGTAGATGGAAGAATCGTCTCACTGGTTATTTCTGGTATACTCACGCGCATCTCATTGTGTTTGTGGTGCATGTAATGTGTAGTGTGGAATCATGAGGATAAGGAGAAGGATGATCTAGGGTCTCGGTTTTTGTGTTTTGTTATTGATGTTGGAACCTTGTTAGAAGTATGCTAGGTTGCTGGTTTTTAATTCGTTATAATTGATATGGTATTTATATTAAATTGGAGCTGATTTGGTTTGACTTCCGCTGTGCATGTTGATTTGTTGTTGGTTTATTGTTTGGGTTATAATTAAATATTAATTATTAATATATATATTTTTAGAAAAAATTGGGTCGGGTTGTTTCAATTTGAAAAACTCTAAACCTGCACATCGGGCGGATCCTAATCTAGTTCACTATAATATTTAAAAATAAAAAATATATAAAAGTTCTAAATCTATCATTAAAAGGAAACAAAACTTATATAAAAGGAAACAAAACTTATATTAAAAGATGTGATTATAATTTTCAAAATTTTAATTTTATTATGTTAAATTAACTTTTGTCAAATTTTCAACTTTTATTAAGTTGGTCATAAACCCATTGCAATAGTGTAGATATTAAGTATAAAAAATTTATGAATAAATTTTGGAACGTTTTTGAAATTTGGCAATATTCGTAGGTCATGCATGTTTGGTATATAATTTAGATTATTATAATAATTTTTATAATAAAACATAAAAAAAGAATTGTATTAAGATAAAAAAGAATATATTTGTTTTTTTTTATTAAAAATATTTATATATTATTTCCGAAAAGAAAAAATTATTTACAAAAAAATATTAATTTATTAGACAATTTTATAACTTGCACATCGTGCTGGTCCTAACCTAATTTACGATAATATGGATGTAACCTTGAAATGAATTTAATATTCATTCCAATTATAGTTGATATCAACAAATTTAATTTCAAATCATATAATTATGTTGATAAAAAAGAATATATCAGTACATACATAAATTTGTTTATCAATGACATCTCTTACCAATAACATTTATAGTCAACTCACAAGATTCAGAAAAGTTAGGATTTTTAATTTCCTTGTAGACAAAAAGTTTAAAGGATTTGATGTTAAATTTTTTGTTATAGTTCTATATTTTCCATTTGGAAATTCATATGATATTTGTATTTAAAATCAATAAATTTATATCAAATATATTTCAAAACAGAAAATTAAGTTTTTAACGCATTTGAATGATGCATTATTTTTTGAGAATTTGTTAAAAAATACCCTCTTTGGGATACCCCTTTTCAAAAATACCCATTTTTTGAACATTTTCATTTTTACCCTCTTTTACACAATTCCAATAAGTTAAATTAATTTTTAGAATTTTTTTTTAGGTTTGGGTTCTGTATTTTACATTTATGATATAGTTTTGAGGGGTTAGGGTTTAGTATTTTGAGTTTAGGGTTAGAATTTAGTGATTTTATATATAGAAAAGGGGTATTTTTGAAAATGGCCAAAGGGTATTTTTAAAAAATAACATAGAAAAAGGATATTTTTGAAAATTTATATACAATACATAAAAATTATTGAAACCTTGTCAACTCCGATAAAAGTAACCTTGTCAACCCCGATAAAAGTAAAACAAAGTACTTGGATATCTACTACCACAAACTGGATTTTCAAAGCAGTTTGTTAGTGCAATTGAAGTGAACTAAATTGAATTCTCGTTTCCTTACCTCCTCCTCATCTATCTTGATCCGGACCCCAACATCAAATGGATGGTGGAAAGCACATACATAAGCGAGTCGGAGACTGACTTCCATGTGCTTCCAAACAAGAAAGCAACAAGGACGAATGTAGGCGTGAAAAGCTGGATCCTCCAGCTTTGACAAATCCATTCAATGGATAGAATAGGATTAACTGACTGATCCAACAGGTAACCTTCACAACTTTGTGGGCTTTACTGGTTGTCGCGTCCATTGTCTTCATTAACATCACTAGATGGTTCTCATGGTTGAAAGCATGAACCTGCAAAAGTAAACACTTGTCAGCATCATTAAGTATATATTAGATTAACAACAAACTGACAAGCATTTTACTTAACATCCATTTTTTCGTTACCTAAACGTATTTAGTTAATCTACTAAGGAAATACGTGCTTAGTATAGGTGCAGAGAGGCCACTAACCGCAAATAAAAATAGAGAAGATATCGTTCTTCGTCCACTAATTAAAAATAGAGAAGATCTTCTGATTGAGATATCATTCTATTTCATCATCTATTCGATCTCTGCTCATAGATGAAGGCTTTTCATCAAATTCAAGGCCTCGTGATTCGCTTCTCCTCCAAAGCCATCATCTTTGCCTTCCACTATCGCCATCATCACCATCTCACACTCTGATTCTCTTGTGATATGCTCTCAATAGCTAGAAACATGATTTCTCTCCATGATTGATGCAATCAGGAACTTATATATATGTACACTAAACATGGTGATTCCATGTTGTTTTGGATGATGACAATGAGATACAAAAAAAAACTTATGAGGAATATTGATGAACTAGGTTTTCACCCGCCGTACACTGCGAGACTAAATTATAAATTAATGTATTTTAAATAATATTTTTAATTTATTTAGTTTTCAAATTCCCAATTAATTAAATTTTATCTATTAATTTATAATTTTGTTTAGAATGTTTTTTCTTCTTCTTACGTTTTATACAGTTTATAACATAATTACATTAAATTTGTTCTTAGATAGAATATAAAATTTTAAAACACTTAGTTTTATTTTCTATAATTAAACAGAGGTATATGTATGTATGGTATGTTAGTTTATATTGTTATGTTTATACGATTTTTTTTTTTTGGAATATTAACAATGTGTTGTAGTATGTGTAATATTTTGTTGTTCAGATACTAAATAATTTATAAGTGAATTTTCCAAACTATGACTATAAATCTATAGTATATGAAACAAACTAATAGTTTTAGTGTTGGTTCTATAGTCCAAACCCGCCATGCTAGGCGGATCACGCAACATGTTCAAATATTTTTAATCCGCAAAAATTCATCATACGAAACCCGTGAAAGTAAAATAGAGTATGTGAGGCTATAAAAGACACTTTTTATCAAATCAGTTTTTCAAATTTTAAAAGAACAATACCTCTTCACTCACCTCCATATTAGGAAATAAAATCTGTATAAATTTACAATTATGGTTGTTATATTTTAAAACAATTAGTTTCTATAAAAAAAAATCAAATATAAGTAGAGTTAATTTGTTTATTAAATTAATTATTCAATGTCGATAGCATACCTGTAAATAAGTGCCAAATTGAGGATTTATTTTATAAATGTCTCAAAAAAAATATATATAGATGATATTGGAAAAATTACTCTTATACGGTAAAGAAAAGATTAAAGAGGAATAACACATTCATACTTATATATTTCCTACACTATGGTTACCAATTAAAGTCAAAGACAAATTTCTAATAAAAGAAGTATTAGTCAGAAATTAGACAAAATTAAAACTGGTCGAGAACTTCGTGATCGGAAATTATTCAAAAAATTTGTCAAAAATTAATCAAAAATTTGCCATTTTCGACGCATAATTTCCTACCAAGAACTGATATATAACTCCAGAAACAGTACATTTATAACATTATAAAATCATATTAGAGTATAGATAATGGATCAAATAACTTTTTTTTTGTGTGTTCGGGTAGAAAAAAAAAGTAAATATCGTACCCGATTTACTTTTGATGATCTTACACGGTTTTGAAAAATTTATGTAGAAATTATAGATACAAATATGATCTTACTCAGTTAAGAAGGGGATATTGAACTTGATATTCTATAAGATATGATAGGATTTTCATATTTTAAAAATGTAGAAGATTTAAATGAGTTTTTAAGAGTTTTGATTATGTTTTAAAGTTTTATATTTTTTTAAAATATAAAATATGATTTATGAGATTTTATTATTTAAATTTTGGATGATGTTTTATTATTTAACTAACAAAATACAACACAAAAAAAAATTCTGTAACATAATTTTACAAAAAAACAAACGCAGCAGATTCCACAAGAGTTGTAAGCGAGCGCTAGGCGGTATGTGGGTGGTGACCCAGCGCCTAGTGTCTAAAACGTTTAATCAGAATCTAAACGGTTTTAGGTATTTTAGGCGTTTACAATATTAACATTATATATATAGTATTATATAAAAATATATGTTAAAAATAATAAATAATAAATCATAAACTAAAGTTAAAAAAAACATTTATTTAAGTTACATTAACAACATATGACCGTTTATAATTATGTACTAGGTGATACCCCGTGTTGTATTTTGTTAGTTACTTTTTTTGTAATTTGTATTTTTGTAATGTAGTTTTTTTTATTTTTACTTATTTTCTTTGTTTATATAATGTTTATTTGTAGATTTGTCGTTATACAGTAAATTGGAAATCCTAATAGAGTAAGTAGTTTGTAAAATGTAGCTTTTCACAGAAACAGACACACCGCAATATTGGATAGTAGTTTTGTAAGAGAATGGACACTTCGCAATATCGGATAGTAGTTTTGTAAGAGGATAGACACACCGCAATATGTAAGAGGATAGACACACGGCAATATCGGATAATAGTTTCGTAAGAGGATGAGTTTTTCTTTATTTTGGTTTGTCGTCGAAAGAGTAGAAGTTGTTTGTTTAATTTTAGTGTGAGATATTTCAATGGTTAGAAAACCATTGTATTTATAGTGAGATTAAATATATTTAGGTTATCATTTAAAAGTTAATATTTGATATATCAAATTTCAGCAAAATTGAAAAAAACCAATTTAATTTATAGTTTGATAAAAATACATGTTTTAATGGGTTTAACTCAAACTTTTTTTATTTTTTAAAATTTTTAGGTTTAAAAATATTAATATTACTTAAATATTTTATAGACTTAAATATATTATAATATTTTAAACTTTCGACGGAGTTCAAATAGTTATAATAATTTAACATTCTATAAAAATTTAAATATTTATAATCTCTTAAACTTTTTTAAAAAACGTAAATATACTATAATATGTTTACTTTTTAAAAGTTTAAATATGCTTAAATATAGAACCAAATTAAACTGTTAAATTTGGATACCTAATAAATCAAGCTTCTTGATCATTTGTACTCAAAACATATTAGTCATATATTTATGGTCCCTATATTTTTAGTGATTATGAACCATATTACAAAATATTTAGTCGATGTGGAATATACAATACACATTTGCTGTAAATTAGTTTACAACTTTACATATATATAATTTCTGCGTTTTTTATTCTTTCCATCTATACTAATCATAATTAATTATTATAATTTCGTTAAGGAAATATTGAAAAATCTAAACTAAATGATGATTTGTTTTTATTTAATTGTATTAAGTTGATTTGTTATTTCCGTAAATATCTCACAATATAAAAGTAAATCAAATAAGTTTACATATATATACAATTTCGTATTTATTTTATTGATTATTTTGGAAGCAACAAAGTCACAATGCATAAATATTAAAGATTTCTCATTATTATTAATATTCGTAATAATTATAGGGATTAAGTATGGTAGTAGTTAATATTTGATATTACTGAAGCCATTAAATATTCGATACCAGTTTCCTTATTTATAGGGATTCTACCTCTGTTTGGCGACAGAAATAATTATTCTTGAACCAAACAACATACAGGATCCGAATATTATAAACCTGGAGTACAAACAGATCCGCGAGTTTTTTTCTTCTATTTCCGGGTTAAAGAGGATCCGCGTCCCGACCCGATCGTAATTAAGTGGTCGAGCAAGGGGTATAATTGTCATTTAGATAAATCGTAACTATAGGTTAATTTAATTAAATTAAGTGATTCTCTAATCATTTTTAATGAAAAACGTACCAAAACAAAGTCATGGTCCAATTTGAGTCTAGTGAGTACTTCTGCTTTAATAGTATAGATATAGATATAAAACTTAATAATTTAAATATATGTCGTTAAAAATCAAAAATAAATATTAAAATAAAATTATATGCATTTTTAGACAGTTCAAACGGTCAATTAGGCGTTTGAGCATCTAGCGCTTAAAAGTTGCTTAGGCAGCCACTTAGCTTGAACACTGAAGCAAAGCTATTGATTGGTTGAGCCCCTCAACAATATAGTTAGGCCTGGGCAAAATACCCAACCCGAAATATTTGTAT
Source organism: Camelina sativa (assembly GCF_000633955.1). NCBI lineage: Eukaryota > Viridiplantae > Streptophyta > Magnoliopsida > Brassicales > Brassicaceae > Camelina > Camelina sativa. Next base: position 20,541,847 of record NC_025695.1, on the reverse strand, counting down.
TGGAACCGAACCAAAAATCCCCGGTTCGGATCGGGTATGGATCTTTCCCAATATATTAGTTGGATCTTAATTGTAAATACTCTTGGATATCAGATATTACCCGATCCGAACCGATACCTAATTAGTACCCATATATATCTGAACCTATGTTCTTTACCATTTCACATATGTTCCTTATGTGTGTTTATCAGTTGAGATTGCATTGAAGAAGAATCGTATTTATCAGTTCCTCTCCACTCTCCACTACCTATATGGCTATATCTGCGGAAGATTTGTGTTTTTTTTAAAATTCTATAACCCTAATCCACAATTTCAATATGGATTCTTTAAATTTCTTCGCTTCTTCTCCTGAATCTCCTTTTTCAAAGACGTCAAAGACTCATTCAAAAGTAAGTCCCATCGCTTAGTGAAGACGCCTACAATGCTTCACCACATTGAAGACGGCTACGATGCTTCACCATATGCAAACAATCTCTTCTTTGATTTTTGTTGTTTATTTCAGTTTTCTCAATACGCGTTTATAAGACTTTTCAATTTGATTTTGGATGTTACTACTCTACTACTTGTTTATGTTTTTGATCTCTTCTTTGATTATGCATATATGGGCATTTTGGTTCTAAATGGGTAAAAAATATTTATACCGAACTAATCCCAAAACATATCATATATATTTCGGTATTCCAAAAAAATACTCGAACCGACCCGAACCCGAAAAAACCCGAACCGAACCCGAACTGAAATTTCCATAATACCTAGATGATTCTATAAATTATAAATCTGAATTACCCGAAACCCGAATTACCCGAACCTATAAGTTATGGGGAATCGGCCATTTTCCCAAAATATTGTTTTGTATGAGATAAGTTAGTGTATACATCGATGTTGTAGTAAAATAGTGAATAGAAGAAACTTACATAATTTGTAAAATTGGATCATTTGTTTCAGAATTACTCAAACTTTCAGAATCTGAAAAAACTAATGAAGCCAGCTTTGGTATATACTGGATTGAGCTATTTAGGCATCTGTTAGATATCTTATTGCGATATATTACACTTAATTAAGCTAAATAAGAAACCATAAAGATAACAAAAAAAAATTCTAAAAGAAGAAGTCACCATCCTTGTATAATTTATTATTGGAAAACGTTAGCAAAGATTCTCTGTTTTATTATTTTCCTCAAACCCTAAGCGCTTTAATGGTCGTTTTATAACCAAAACAAACAACCTTGTCACATCTCTCATCATGAAGTTGTCTTTTTCGTTTCTATTTCATCGTAGAAACATGTCTTCTTTCTTGAGAAACATCTGACGTTCAAGAACAAAACATAATCAAAGTCTGGATAAATAAATTAAAACAGGGTCTTGTAGGATCTCTGTCAAACTTTGTGAACCCCATCAAGAAATTTCTCAAGATTTTTTCATCTTAAACTAAACAAGAAAGATCCTAGAAAACTAAGCTTTTAGCTGAGATTTTGAATAATCTTTTGAAATGAGTTGTTTCTTGGGTCCATCGATGAACAACAAAAGTAGAGAGGATGAAGGCTCATCTATGGCTGTTCCGTATGATCGGAGGCAGATAGCAACACATGAAGCGGTGACGATGAAAAAAGAATCACCAAACAATATCGAGGCAGAGAGTTTCACATTTCGTGAGTTAGCAACCGCGACAAACAGCTTCAGGCAAGAGTTCTTGATCGGAGAAGGAGGGTTCGGGAGGGTTTACAAAGGAAAGTTGGAGAAGACAGGACAGGTAAAAATAAAGTAAGAAAAAAGAGAGAGCTGTTTTATTAATCAGTGGCTTCTGTCTGAAAGAAACCAGAGACAAGACTATCTTATTTGTTTGTTAAATGGTGACTTTAGGTGGTGGCTGTGAAGCAACTTGACCGTAATGGATTACAAGGGAATAGAGAGTTTCTGGTAGAGATCTTTAGGTTGAGTCTTCTTCATCATCCCAATCTTGCCAATCTCATTGGATATTGCCTTGATGGAGACCAGAGACTTCTTGTTTACGAGTTCATGCCTCTTTGTTCCCTCGAAGATCATCTCCTTGGTATATTTTCCTCAATCCCTTAACCGGTTTCTTTTGGTCACTTCTTGGTATTGGGAATTTTTGAACGTAACCGGTTTAATCATCTAACTGAACCAGATGTTGGAGCGGAACAACAACCACTGGATTGGAACTCTCGGATAAGGATTGCCTTAGGAGCAGCAAAAGGGCTTGCGTATCTCCACGAAAAGGCAAACCCTCCGGTGATATATCGAGATTTTAAATCGTCAAATATATTGCTTAATGAAGATTTTGATGCAAAATTATCAGATTTTGGTTTGGCAAAACTTGGTTCGGTTGGAGACACACAAAATGTATCTTCCCGAGTTATAGGATCTTACGGTTATTGCGCTCCCGAGTATCAGAAAACCGGTCAGCTAACGGTTAAATCCGATGTTTATAGTTTTGGAGTTGTGTTGTTGGAACTCATAACTGGTAAACGAGTTATCGATACAACGAGAACGAGTCATGAACAAAATCTAGTTACTTGGGTAACTCTCTTTAACTTCTTGATATATTTCGTATTTATTAGCATAAATGGGGTATTCTTTGGATTGTATAATTTAGTGACATTGAAGCTTCTTGATTCCGCATGGACCAATAAAAACCTATTCAAGCCTTTTATGCTTTTAATTCATTAACTTTACCATCTATAATTTATATTTAGGCAAAACCGATATTCAGAGAACCAAATCGATTCCCAGAGCTAGCTGACCCACTTCTCCAAGGCGAGTTCCCTGAAAAAAGTCTGAACCAATTTGTAGCAGTAGCGGCAATGTGTTTGCATGAAGAACCAATAGTTCGACCATTAATCAGTGATGTCGTCACCGCCTTGAGTTCTATGAGTGCAACAACCGGTTCACCTCCCCGTACAACGGGTACTGTCCTTAAGACCGTAGAGGACCAGGGCGTGTTTTAACGTGAGTCAGCTCCAAGAGATCTGTATGTACTCGTTACTATTACAAAAATTTTACCAAACGTTTCCAAATTTAGTTTACGTGTTTTCACCGTTATATATATTTTATAACTATTCACGCCATGATTCTTGTTTTTCTTTGGACACAAACGCCATAATATTTCCCACAATATAAATTACAAAATATTTAGCAAAAACTTGGTTGTCTCCATTTTTTACCGCTTATTGAATATTTTCTCCTAGTTAATAATAGTTAAGAGTTCTAAGATGTTTTCATACAACGGTGCTATGGGCACAGACATAAACCATAGAAAGTCTAACTTAGGCGGGCCACTATAAATCCTACAACAGTTGTAAGATGTTTTGTCCATTTGACAAGGTCCCTCACTCTTGTGGTAACTTGACCATACCTTTGTTTGGGGCCTTGGGCATAGAATCAGGATAATCATAACCACTTGATATTGTGCATTTTTTTTATTCTTAATAGATGGCTAGCTGTGCTTGAGGCGTACTTAAAATTAAGAACCAATTTGTGTACTAACCAAAAACACAAATAAAATTAAGAATATAAAACCATATTCAAAAAAAAAAGGAGAATAGGATGATGGTAAATTAAAATTATCATTTTAGTGTACTGTGGTAGTGGAGAGTAGTGGTAGCTGATGGCCTACGGCGGAGGCAGGAGGAAGTTGCCGATGGTGGTAACCGGCGGTGGTGCCGGCGTTATGTCCGACGGTGGTGCTGGTGTTATGTCCGGTGGTGGTTGACGGCGGTGGTGACTATTGCTAACGATGGTGACTGGCGGTGGTTGTCAGTGGCAGTGGTTGTCGGCAATGGTGGTAATAAAGATGATGGTGGAGAGATAAAATAGTATATATTATAGTTTATATAATACTAGATTAGGACTCGCACGATACGCGGGTTTATAATAAAATTAAAATTTTAAAAAATATATAAATAGTTTTTGTAAGAAAAATATATTTTCCAAAAATAAATAGATAAATATTTTTAGTTAGAGAGAAGTTTTTACTTTAATACACTAGTTTATATTTTTATATTTTAAAATTATTATTACAATTCTTACAATAACCTAAAGCTAAATTATCGACCACCAAAATATTTTTTAAACATTAACCATTACAAATTTTATTATTGTCAAATTTCAAAAACATTCAACAACTTATTCACAAAATGTTTTACATGCAATCAACCGATCAAAGCGTCATCTTTGCTCACATCCACGTACAATGTTACTCTATATTTTACACTAATAATATGTTCTTACACCCTAAAATATTTTATTGTTAAAATATACTCTTTATCACCAACTATAAAATGTATCTTTGAACAAATTAAACCAATTTTTGTCTCTTTACTTTCACTTTGACGTAGTTTCTTTCACAACTAAAACTTGTAGTGATAGTTTGTTTAACCACTAAAATTATTTACTAAAAAATATTTTGGATTAAAAACAGAAGAAAAAATACCTACACGGTTTCAATGAGTTTATGACCAACCAAATAAAATTTGAGAAATTAAAAGAGAGTTAAAAAAATAAAAAAATTATGACCACAATGATATAGGAGTTCAGATAATTTATAGATATAAAAATACTGCAACATAAGAAATTTAAAATATTTATTTTAAAGGGAATAAATAAAGATCTTACATATCTTTAACTGAAAAATAAAAAAGAAACTCAAAATAATATAAAAAATTATTTTAAAATATCACGAATTTCTAATAAAAGATCAAATTTAAACAAATAATATAACTAAAATCTAAAAATGCTACAACATAATTAAATTAAAATATTAAAAAGTATGAATAAATAAATATGATAGTACGTAGATTCTTCATCCAAAATTGTATAAGACAACTAGAATAAAAGTCCTGACCATCGTCTATGTTGCGAAATTGTAATTTGAGAACCTTGTATTTTGGTAACTATGTTAGACAATGAAAATCAATGAAAATTTTAAAATAATAATATGTGAATTATTCATAGATGTGAAAATGGGTGGAAGTAGTCGAAGATATATGTGTAACATTTTATAAATTTTGTACTTACATATTGATTTAGTTTGTCTACTCATATATGAAGCATAGTTAAAGTCAACGGTATAGGTTCATCTACAAGTGTCTTTTCAATGATAGTAATCTGATCATCACTCATGATACCCCCGTTTTCTTTTGCTAGCAAGGTTTTCTGATCTTGCATGGTTTGTATTTGTCTTTTTGTTGTTTATAATTTTCTTGCGTATTTAAGGTTTTGATTTGATATGGGATACTATTTAATATACATCTTTATATAATAAGACATATCCTCTATTTATTTACGGTGATATATAAATATTTTTTTTTTCTTTTGGATTAGTTTTTTTGTTAGTAAATATTTTTCTACTTTTTTTTCTAACGACATATGTTATAATTTGGACACATGTCAATTATCGAAACAATTGACAAGTGTCACAATCTCGTTAATGAGTAACTTTGACATCAAACTTTATATAACCAGATGAGGACCCACCCGATGTGCGGGTTTAAAGTTTTATAAATTAAAATAAATTTAACAAAAATATATTAAAATTTGTTGTATGTTATTTATAAATTTATTTTTGTTATAATACACTGATTTATATCTATTTACAAATCTTTTATGTATGTTACTATCAAAAGTGTATTTTTTACACCTATATATATTCTATGTTACAAATATATTCATTATCACCACCTAGAAAATGTCTATATGAACACATTAAGCCAACTATTTTACTTTCACTTCTCCATAGTTTTTTTATTATTAAAATTGTTGGCTCAAAAAACATTTTGAATAAAAAATATATTACATAATATACTAATCAATGATGAATCATCACAATTATATATGACCACCATAGAAAAAACTTCGGCTCCGTTCTCATCCCTTATGGAAAGAACCTTGCGTCCAACCTCCTCTACCATGGAGAGAACCTTGGCTCCGCCTTCCTCCCTTGGGGAGATAACCTTGCGTCCAACCTCCTCCACCTTCCTCCCTTGGGGAGATAACCTTGTGTCCAACCTACTCCACCATAGAAAGAATCTTGGCTCCGCCTTCCTCCTGTGTGGAGAGAACATGTTCACTTCTTTTTGCTATCTCAAAATGGCTTGCTCCGACAACCAATGAAAATAAAAACCTTTTTCTAACGTCACAAAATCTTTTGATAGTAACAAATGTTAAATTTTCCAATGTATTCATGGATGGAAGTGTCTTTGACACACCATGATGTAGCTTCTTTTTATGTAATTCCTCAACCGCCACCTTCTTAGTGAGCCCATGTCCACTCTCAATCCATGGGCCCACCTTCCTAAGTGGGTCCTACATCTATTCCTGGTCCGTGGACCCACCATTTTTGATGGCCGGTTTGTTATGTATGAGAGGCTTTAAAAACTTGTTTTGTCCTCACTCGCACAGTTCCGACAATCACTTCCAAGAAGATCACCCATCATGAAGTTCTCTGAGGACCATTGACCGGAAAAATAAGTGTATTTTGGTGACATATGTGACAAAATAAATTCTTTTAAATATTTCCGCAAACCAAGGTGTCACAGTCTTTGAGCTCATATAGATTTATCAACAACGATTTATGTTTTCTAATCTATCTATCTATGGTTGTTGTAAGCTTGTGTTTGATTAGCATATTTTATCTATCCATTAGGTTGATGAGCTTCTACTCGTTATCTTTCTTTATGATTGAATGAATAATGGTAACAATTATGTTTGCAAAAAAAAGAAGGATTTATGATCAACCAATCAAGGTTGAGAAATTAGAAGAAAATTAATTTGACATAATTAAAGAAACAATAGAAAATTATAAGCCCTGTAATATATGAATCCCAAATAATTCAAAGTTGAAAATATAAATTAAAAAACAATCAAAAAATACTACAATAAAAATTAAAATAGAGTATTAGGAAAAGAAGACGCATATATTAATCTTTTTTTGGTCAACATATTAATCTTACCTATTCCCAACTGAAAAAGGAGAAAGTAGGAGAAAATTTTGGTTTAAAAAAATAAGAAAAATTTACCTTACCATTAAATAAAATTTTCCAATTAAACAAAGTTGAAAGTGTTTTTGAATAAATTATTTAAATATAAGATGATCTATGTTTATATAGAAGTGAGTATTTACAAAATTTAGAATTAATAGTTAACTGTATATTTTACTTAATCCATTTTCCTATTTTTTTGTAGAATTAATAACTTAAAAATAAAAATAAGTAAATAATATTATAATTTTGAATTTTATGAAATATATATATATATATATATAATCTCCTTATTATTATTTTAAAAAAACTTTGTATTTTTAAATAAATTCAGTAATTTTTGATAATTATCTTTTTACATTATTAAAATATTTTAAAACAAAATATTTTATTTTTGTTGTAATCAAAATTTTCCTATTAAATATTAATTTTGACACATGTTAAAATCTGTGATTGAGATCTTGACATATTTCAAAATTTTGTTAATGGCTAATTTTCAAAACCCAACTTTATATAATAAGATAAGATGTATATTTAGTTAGTTTTTGAATTAATTTTTTTTTGTTGGTTATAAAGTGCAATTCCCCTAAAATTAAATTCATCAAAAGAGTCTAGTAATTTGAAGAAGAAAAAAAAACTAGATATTACCGGCATATCTTGATTCGAAATATGAAACATGACGTATAAATTCGAGGGATAATTGTTAATGTTATGTTGTTTTATGTAACTGGGAGATTTGTTTAACAATATCAGATTGGGTTTCTCGTATTTTTTTTAAAGGTATATTCAAATCAAATATACAAATGCATGTGTCATGTGTGACGACTAAAACGAATAAGATCATCAGACATCAGAATTCGAAATTTCACTTAATAGTACTATGATACTATCTTCTCATTATTTTTCCTCTTATAAAAGATGAAAAATTGTCTCAAATAACCAGAATAACCGAAAATCTTTCTTGATTCTTTTGATTTGCATCTGAACCCGTGATCACAGCCTTTGCGCAATATAGAGAATAGAACTACAAGAGCCGGTATGATAATAGAGACAAAATGATAACGTGTATTTTTAGGAAAACTACAATACCACTACTTGAAGGAGACAAATCTAATTTCGTCATTATCGTGTTACCGTTCGTAACTGCGAATATGTCTTCCACCACTGTGATCTATTAATGACGCCAACGATTAGAAAATAAAAACCATTATGTAAGCTTTCATTCAAGACTAAGGTGTTGAGAAAACCTCTTTTGTGAATTAAAATGAGTCTAGATATATACTTAAAAGTATTTTAACCAACCTTTTTGGAAGTGAAAAACATTTGAGTAGAGAATTTGAGAAGTCATTGTGGTCTTAAATTCTTAGTAACACTGTAATAACCCCTGAATAACATAAGAGTGTCGTGAGAGATGATCAAATAAGGTTATATGAGTGTAACGCATACACGTCACTGCTTACGTATAACAAAAACAAATCTCAAAATAAGTCTGTTGACTCGCCGCCCATGTGGCTGTATCTGAAGTGATAAAGACTAAAGTGTCCCTTTTGAGCTACCGATGTCACTATTATATCTATAAATGTGATCCTCCTTTCTTCTTGTTTATATCAAAATTTAGAACAAACGAGAAATGGAGAATAACACAAGAAGCTCATCATCTCTCCCTCTGGCCGGGCGTGTAGCTATAGTGACTGGAGCCACCAGAGGTATGGGCCGTGCAATCGCGATCCACCTCCACTCTGTTGGCGCAAGAGTCACCATCAATTATGTCTCGAGCTCATCAAAAGCAGAACTCTTGGTTTCAGAACTAAACGACTCATCTCAACCAAAGTCAGCAATTGCAGTTAGAGCAGATGTATCAGACCCGGAACAGATCAACAACTTGTTTGATCAAACCGAACAGGAGTTCGGATCTAAAGTTCACATCCTCGTGAACTGTGCAGGTGTTTTGGATCCAAAGTATCCGACTATAGCCGAGACCACACTGGAAGATTTCGAGAACACATTCACAATAAACACAAGGGGATCTTTCTTGTGTTGCAAGGAAGCAGCTAAAAGGGTTGTGAGAGGAGGGGGTGGAAGAATCATTATCATGTCTACATCAATGGTTGGTGGTCTCTCACCGGGTTATGGAGTTTACGCAGCATCAAAGGCTGCAGTGGAGACAATGGTGAAAGTGTTGGCGAAGGAGTTGAAGGGAAGCGGGATTACGGCGAATTGCGTGGCACCAGGGCCGGTTGAGACAGAGATGTTCTTTGCCGGAAAGAGTGATGAATTGGTGAAGACACTTGCAGCGGCTTGTCCTATGGGGAGGATCGGTGAGCCAAAGGATATTTCGGAGATTGTAGGGTTTTTGGCCGGTGATGGTGGGGAATGGATCAATGGTCAGGTTATTAGAGCCAATGGAGGTTTTGTTATTTAATAAAATTGGGGTATTCTAAGTAGTTTAGGCTTTTGATTTTTGGAACATTTGCCTTCAACACGGTGATGAAAATTGCAATATTGAATCGTACTATTATTGAATTTTTTAAAAAACATACAACGGAAAACTTAGTCGGACAAAATTTTAACTCAGCCGTATCGTTTAATAAGTCAGCCATAACTGAATAACATTCTAGTAATTAATCTTTTGCTACTAAGTCAGCCATGAAATGACCGAGTTGTACGATAAGTCAGCCTATCACGGCTGAGTTATAGTTTTTTAACTATAACTCAGCCGTAACTACAGCCAGGCGGAATACGTTAATTCAGCTGTGTCGTATTGATAACTCAGCTAAAATTTTGACAACTCAACCATCGGGTGAAAACTCAGCCGTAAGGACGGCTGAGTTAGAGCATAACTCAGCCAGATTTTAATTAGTCAGCCGTAACGTTTGGCTGAGTTATACTCTAAGTCAGCTGTTTGCTCTTACTCAAATATTTTTTCCATAAATCAGCCGCAACATACCTATAACTCAGCCGTTATTACCTCTGTAACGCGTTACGGCTGAGTTATTTAATACACGTCAGTGGTTTCTGACGTGGCGTCTGACGTGACAATGACATTTTTGTAATTACATTTTTCCGGTAACATAAAACAAAGACACACTGAGTATTTTGAAAATACATGAAATATTCTAGTAATAAAATATTTTTTTGTAGATTGTGTTAATATTACCTAAAATGTATAACATCTGAGTAAATCTCCCAAATTTTAATCAATAAGTAAAATTTGCAAAATAACCATAAAAGTATCATTTATTTATGTATATAATAATATCAGAGGCTAAATTGTAGTTAGAAGATAGGCAGAAATAGAGTGTTCTTTTTTATCTCAAATGCGTTGTTGTCTTGCCCTTATTGTTGTTGTCATTTTGTTGTTATGTTGAACTAGTTTAAAGCCAATGTGATGAGGAGTGGGTTGAAACTCCCATTGTTACAAAGATGTATTGATTTTATGAGGTAAGCTCAAATCATACTAGTCATTGATCCAGTCATTCACAAATTTCGTGATCGTCCTACCTTGTCCTGAAAGTCTGAAAACGTTAAACAGAGGAACCACATCAACCAAAGTTGGCATAACTGAACCGAACTAGAGTGTTTTGTAATTTGTTCGACAAACCATACGACCAACCGCGAACCTTGTCAAAGTTATGTTCGGTTCAACTCAGTAAATAAAAAACTCCAAAAAAATACAAAGAACCAAACCGAATTGATCCGAACGCCTAGATAATAAGGTAAACACATTTCACGATTCTGAATTTCGTGGGCCGAATTTGGGCTTTAATCCCATTTTTGAAAATTAAAGAAACCCTAAAGCCTTGTGTTGTGCGTTATACATATTACGCGCAGCTCAAGTTTTATCAGAGAGGAAGCTCAAGGGAAGAAGAAGATGGTGTCAGGGTCAGGGATATGCGCGAAGCGTGTGGTCGTCGACGCGCGACACCATATGAGTGGTCGTCTTGCGTCGTCACTTGCAAAGGAGTTGCTCAACGGACAGAAAGTGGTGGTCGTCCGATGCGAGGAGATTTGTCTCTCGGGAGGTTTGGTTCGGCAAAAGATGAAGTACATGAGATTCCTTAGGAAACGTATGAACACTAAGCCTTCTCATGGTCCTATTCACTTTCGTGCTCCATCAAAGATCTTCTGGCGCACAGTTCGCGGGTTAGTTCACTTGAATTTTCAAAATTTATGATCAGTTCAGAATTATGAGAATGCAAATGCGTTTTCTTTGCGTAGATTTCGAGTCCTTTGTTATGTTTTCTCTGTGTTTATAAGAGAATTAACAGTTTAATTATGCAATTATGTTTTGTATCTTCTGTGTAAGTTATAAAAATGTAGCATTTATGCAAACTTTATTCCCCTTTTTGGTCTTTGGCTTGGGGTATAACAAAGATTGAACTGTGGATAATTTTGATTAGTCCAGAGATATGGCAGCTCTCAATTGTGTTATGTACGAGAATTAGTAGTTCAATTGTGCAATTATGTTTAGTATTTGATGTGTTAGTAATGAGCATTTCTACAAAGATCAAGTTTCTATATCTTTAGTTTTTGGGGTTGTTACAAAGAATTGAATTGTGAATATTTTGATCAGTTCAGAATTTGATTCTATTGAAGTGCAATTGCGTTTTCTTTGTGTACATAAGAGACATGGCAGCTCAATTGTGTTATGTACTCTGCTGTGTGAGTAATAGGAATGTAGCATTTTTAGAAAGATGTTTTTTCTTTTTTTTTTGAGTTTTGTGAACTTGATGTTTTGTTTTGTTTTTGTGGTGGCAGTATGATTCCACACAAGACCAAGCGTGGTGCTGCTGCACTTGCTCGCTTGAAGGTTTTTGAGGGAATCCCACCTCCATATGACAAGGTTAAGAGAATGGGTTATTCCTGATGCTCTCAAGTAAGTTCTCTTTGTTTTTTTGTGTTCTGTTTTGTTTCATGATTTGGTAATAGTTACTGTCCAAATATGTGTTAATGATCAGCTGATTTTGTTAATCAGGGTTTTGAGACTCCAGAGTGGTCACAAGTACTGCTTATTGGGTCGTCTATCGTCTGAGGTTGGCTGGAACCATTACGATACCATTAAAGTGAGTCTCTCGTGTTTGGCTTTGAATAACTTGTTTCATTTTTTGCTACTGCTAATCTGATATTTCTATAGACATAAATCTATTGATGATACAAAACCTGTTTGGAGAATTTGTTAGGTCACTGAAACTGATGTTTTGAGTTTTATGATTCTAACAGGAACTTGAGACAAAGAGGAAGGAAAGGTCACAAGCGACGTATGAGCGCAAGAAGCAACTCAACAAGCTCAAGACCAAGGCAGAAAAGGTTGCGGAAGAGAAGCTCGGATCACAGCTCGATATTCTTGCCCCAGTTAAGTATTGAAGAAACCCGTCTAATCACCTCTTGAGTTTTTAAACCAAGTTCCGTGTAAGCCTAGTCTTGATTTTGCATCTGAAATTTAGTGTCAAAGAAAGAAGCCTCTCTTTTCATTACTCGATTGTTCTGCTACACATATGCTTTATTTATGTTCGTTCTTATTTCAATCAAAATAATGTTGTTTCATATGGATCCTTATTAATATTCACAAAGTACCCCATTTAAAACTTCAAATTTTTACAATTGATATTCACAAATTACACCAAATCTACACAAACACGCATTGAGCAAAACAGAATCAACCATGAATGAAAGATGAAGTAGGTGATGAAACTGAATCATGATCCTTGACTATCTCTCGAAGTTGGTTCACTATATCTTCCATTTGCTTCATATCTCTGTGTTCTGCCACATCATCATCCCTCACCTTATCATTACTGTTATTATTATCCTCAATGACATGAACATCATACACAACCGGTTCTCTATCCTCAAGAACATCGCTTGCTCTCTTCTCATTGAAACTATCGTCTTCCGTCCCTTGATCATCCTCATCAATGTGCTTGTAAGTCTCAAGTTCTTTCTCCAGAAAATGCTTCTCTTTCTCCCTCTTTAAAAGAATCTCCTTGAGTATATTCATCTCTTCCTCGTCATAAGCAAATTTCTCATCAATCATTCTCTCGTATTGCTTCCCTTCCATCTCAAGCGAAGCTTTATCAGCTTGTAGCCTCAGAATCATAGCCATAGCTTCATCAGCTGCTGACGCTGAAGCTGCTCTTTCTTCCTCCAGTTCCACCACTAAAGCAGCTTTGGCTACTCTCTCTTCCTCAACAGCTTCTTCCAACAACCTCACTTTATCCATCAATTCCAAGTATTTATCTTTATCAAACGGATTCTTCTCTTCTTGGTCTTGTACTTGATGATGCAAAAGGCTTGGTCTAGTGGTAGCTAGCTTCTGGATTCTGAGTATGATTCTGAATGGCCAATCAAAGAGAAGTTTTTGGATGCAGAGATCACTGTTTTGGTACCCAAGAACTCCAGAACAGGGACAAGGCAAATACAGTAGCAACTTATATGTAAGNTTATCCTCAATGACATGAACATCATACACAACCGGTTCTCTATCCTCAAGAACATCGCTTGCTCTCTTCTCATTGAAACTATCGTCTTCCGTCCCTTGATCATCCTCATCAATGTGCTTGTAAGTCTCAAGTTCTTTCTCCAGAAAATGCTTCTCTTTCTCCCTCTTTAAAAGAATCTCCTTGAGTATATTCATCTCTTCCTCGTCATAAGCAAATTTCTCATCAATCATTCTCTCGTATTGCTTCCCTTCCATCTCAAGCGAAGCTTTATCAGCTTGTAGCCTCAGAATCATAGCCATAGCTTCATCAGCTGCTGATGCTGAAGCTGCTCTTTCTTCCTCCAGTTCCACCACTAAAGCAGCTTTGGCTACTCTCTCTTCCTCAACAGCTTCTTCCAACAACCTCACTTTATCCATCAATTCCAAGTATTTATCTTTATCAAACGGATTCTTCTCTTCTTGGTCTTGTACTTGATGATGCAAAAGGCTTGGTCTAGTGGTAGCTAGCTTCTGGATTCTGAGTATGATTCTGAATGGCCAATCAAAGAGAAGTTTTTGGATGCAGAGATCACTGTTTTGGTACCCAAGAACTCCAGAACAGGGACAAGGCAAATACAGTAGCAACTTATATGTAAGAAAGACGAAAGCCGATACACAAAGAAGACAATAAGCAAATGCTAATTCCATAAAAGCAACCAAAATTCCATAAAACGTCAACCTATAACTTTCCGGGTAGTCCATTTGTTTTTTTATTGTGGTTGCTCTCAATCAATCAATCAATAAATACACTCTGAAGTCCACAAAATGTAAAACCTTTGCCAAAAAATCTGGAGATCTGCTGTGAATAGAAACCTATATCAAGAAAATCAAGAAAAGGGGTATTAGCTCGTATAGACTAGGATAGAGATTTCAAGAAGAGTTATGAAACCTTAAGCAAGATTTGAAATCTGATAACAGGGAAGGAGATTTTTATGAACTTTAAGACAATATTTATGTAGCCAAAACACAAATTCATAAAGTTCAAAGACAAGATTTATCCAAGAAAAGCTGAAAAACAAAATCTTTCAAGGAAACTTAGATTGTAAAAGCAAAAACAAAACAATTTGGAAAACGAAATCACTAATGAAACCCTAACGAAGAAAAAACTTTTTTACAAAGTCAATAATTGATTGCGTAGTTCAGAAGAAAAAGTCAAGAACATAAAATAGACAAAGAGAAAAAAAGAGAAGAGGATAGAGATGGAGCTGAGGTCAAGAGTATAAACACCTGAGAAGTCTAAGGAGGAAAAAAGAGGAAGGAGCTTCAGAGTTCGGACAGAGAATCTTGGGTTCGTTGTTAATTAAACAAAAAATGAAGGAAAAAAAAAAAAAAAGAGTCGGTAATAATTTTGTCGCTTAGTTCACAAGTTCTCCAGATAATCAAAATGAGATGGATCCACGTGACAAAACAAATTGGGTTGCTAGACCTAAGTAGCTAAAGCAGATGGAGTAGTGGCAACAGATCTAGGTTTGGGCAATAGAATGCATTATCTACTATTTTGGCTTCCCAGTGAATGAAAAGGGCAATACCAAGCGGTTTGGAACGGTTCAATTTTTAACTGGTTTAAACATAGCAAACCGCCGTATGGCCGGGTGGACCGCGGACGGCACCAGGACGCCACTATGGAAACGTTCACCAATGATCCGGCCGGGTGCAAGAACGAATCAGGACCCTTGGGCCAGTCCATCAGTGAGGTTCCCGACCACACGACACATCCTTAAGGCTTTACAACCCTACAGACACGCCGTGCGTTGAGCCGACTCGGACAAAGTCTATATCAGTACCACTCGCCCGTTTAATAGAAATCCGAATACTTTATTAGATGTAAAGAGTTTATTACAAAACCAATACCAAAAGATCTTAGAGTTTCTGGATAAGGCCTAGTGCCAAAGTTTGATTCAAAATAACACATACTTGTATTTTACAATAGACACAAAACAAAACTACTCCGGGGTCGTATCGTTCACCACGCCCTCTAGTTCCCTCTAGGGTTACCTGCAACACAAATTATTATCATAAGTAATCTAGGATTACTTAGTGAGCTAAGGGTTCCTGCAAAGAGATTAGCCCCAATCCCAAACTCCAACAACATACAACATGCAAGCATATACAACAACGTGCGAGCATAAACAATCCACATGCAAGCAAAAAAAATAACGACATGCGTGCATAAATAACCAACATGCAAGCGAGATAAACATTTGACAAGCAAGCACACACTTCACAATCAATCAGAAATAACATGCGGAAGCTGATAAGCTAAGCAAAATTATTCTACAAGCAATCGCAACTACATGCAATACTACACAACAACATGCAACAATTCAAACTCGTAATAAAACATGAGTTTTTAACAAGTTCTAGTTTATAGGGCCCGATATGCATCCTTTCCCTAAACCCCTCATGAATCACCGAATCGCAACCACTAAGGCATGCGATCGGGTATCACTCCAAGCCACACCGTCGTGTAGACAGCCTCGGCCAGGGTAGCGAGCCCAATAACCTCCGAGCTCTTCGTAACCAACCCTACAAACACACGAACATGGGTTGCATGTCGCGGCTGCATGTGGTACAGAATAGGAAGGATAGCAATACCAAGTCTTACTACGCTTAGCCAGAATTTCTCGCGGACTAAAACGCCTTAAGACTTCACTGAAATTAATACTTGAGTTTATATGGCTTTTAAGCTCATAATTTTACAAGTATTTTATCTAGTTATCGCCCTTGTTACTAGAACGTTTCGAACTAGCAACCGGCATAACCTCACCTCGCATGCATTTAAACAAGAAAAACACAAAAGAATTTCAAGTAAATGCAACTAAATGCTTCATGCAAACCGTGCACTAGATGGAGGTCTTTAATTCCCCATCTAAGCCGGCAAAATATGTGCCTGAACTCACAGTAAACCGTCGATGATCGGTCTCCCTTGATGAAGCTTCTCTCACGGCACACTCGGACCTCCTTCCTTGGTTGAAGTTGATTTCCTTATCGATTCAACTTGCGGTCGATAGTCGATAGTCTTGGCTTGCTCCTTCTCTTCTTTCTTTCTTTCCCTCGCGGCAATGCTCTTCTTCCTTCTCTCTCGCGGGCTTGCCTTCTCTTTTCTCTCTTCTCTCTCGCTCAACTTCTCTCTCGATTTTCTCTCCTTACCCCTTTGTGTCTTGTGCGAAAATGAGAGAAGTGAGGCCTTATTTATAGAGAGGTTGGGCGGTGGAGTCGACCAATGCATGCAACTCTCTTCTTCTTCTTAGCTGTTATTAGTGCATGTCTTAACACTTGGTGAGAAATCGATTAAGCCACCTTGATCTCCACTAATTCTTCTTGATTTATTTAATCATCCCACTAACTTCCACTAACTTCTTCTTGAATAAATTAATTCTTAGTGGAAAATCCCACTCTTGTTCCGAGAAATTCTGAACAGACCGAGAGATGGCCGATGGTACCATGTACCATGTACCATGTACCGTACCGGACGTACGCGGACGACCGGACGTACCAGACGAACACCAAAGGGGCAAGAACATGTACGGACGTGAAGCAAGAGTGGGAAGGAACCCACTAAAGAGGGTGAATTATTTATTCAAAATGGAGTTGGTGGAATCTCCACTAAGTGATTTTTAAATCACTAAATTAATTTAAGTGGAGTTAGTGGAGGATTAAATAAAGCAAAGTGGAGTTAGTGGAAGATTAAACAAGTCTTGGTGGCCAAGTGTTAATGTCATTTTCGCCCAAGTGTAGAAATCATGCACTAAGAAGAGAAAATGCACCTCATGCATTGGTCAACTCCACCGCCCAAACTCTCACTATAAATAGAGGCTTAGGGAAGCCATTTTCGTTCCTTTTCTCCCTTAGTCCAAAAAATAAGAAAGTTAGAGAGAAGTTAGAGAGTTAAAGAGAGAGAGCTAGGGAAAGAGCGAGAGAGAGAATTCTTCCTTAGAGTCTTCTCTTCCGCAAGTTTTCAGCTGCATCTACTTAGAAACTGTTCTCTTCTGCGTCGCAAGCTAGGACTAGAAGCTGTTAGATCGTTTCTTTCAAGCCAAGTCCATGTGAGTTTCGATGCATGTGATATGGCACATGATAGGTTGGGTTTTGGGGTGTTTTTCCTTAAAGTCTTTGTGAGATAGACTTAAGCGTTTATGAGAGGTGAGTTGCTTAGGATTTTAAGTGTTAAATCTAGGCATTTTCGTGGGTGTTGGGGTAGATTCGTTTCTTTCTTTCTAGATTAAATTCTAGATAGTTAAGTCTCGTTTTCTTTGTTTCCTTGCATGTTGGTGTGAGGTTGTGTCTATCACTTAGTCTCTAGATTTGTTTCTAGTTTCTTTGTTGCTTGTTTGTGGTTGCATGTTTGCTTGTGTGCATTGCATGTTAGTTTGGTTGTTGCATGTGGCTTGTGTGCCTTGCATGTTGTTATAGTTGCATGTTGTTATTGTTGCATGTTTGCTTGTGTGCATTGCATGTTAGTTTGGTTGTTGCATGTGGCTTGTGTGCCTTGCATGTTGTTATTGTTGCATGTTTGCTTGTTTGCTTGTGTGCATTGCATGTTGTTGTTTGTAGCTTGCATATAGCTTGTGTGCTCTGCAGGTTTGTTTGGTTGTGTGTGGAGGTTGTGCAGGAGAAGACTTCCCCAAGGTTGTAATCGGTGCGGATTACGAAGACTCGGAGAGACGGGATTGCAGCCTAGGGCCGAGTATACACGACGGTGTATTCGAGTGCACATGTTGAGAGGGACTCGCATGTGATGTTCTATGCTCGCGTGCCTTTGTGGCTGTGAGTGTAGGTGTTCACGGGTATGGGGGAAGTGACGAAGTGATGAAATGGTGGAGCAAAGGAGTGAAGGGCCCTTGAAGACGAAGAAGAGTTGTTAGCTTCCGCATGCGTATACTTGGAGTTTGCTTGACTAACTTGCATATTTATCTTGCTAGTTTTTCTTGCATTTGGCTTGCATGTTGCATTTGAGTGCTGCATTTAGTTGTTGTTAGTTAGCTTGCATGTTGTGTGTTGCTTGCTGGGGTTTGGGGGTTGGGTTTGGTTTCTTGTTAGGTTTCGGAACTCACTGAGTGTTTAGCACTCAAGACTCCATAATTTGTTTTGCGGGTAACCTTAGTGGGGAAAGCCTTAAGGGGAGCTCAGGACATTAGGCCAGCCGGTGCAGAATTGCGTTGCCTTTGCAAGTCATTTTTGTAAAATTTAATTGGTTGTATTTTGGCCTTAGGCCTGGCTCCATTTTCGTATTAATGTTTAATGAACTCATTTTACAAAGTAATTGAAGTTGAAAGTTATTTTTTATTTAAGTCGTGTGGTCTTGTTCGGTTCCAGCCTTGTCCGGGCTAACTCAACGCACCAGGCCGCAAGGGTTGCAAAGCCTAAGTAGTCTCGGTTGCGGGTGGAATTGTGCTAGGGAGGACCGGTGGAAAGTCTGCAGCTTCCGTCCCTCGACTAGACCACCTCGGTGCAGTTCCCATAGTGGCGTTCCGTGGCTGTCCGTGGCCTGCGTGGTCATAGGACGGTTCGGGGGTGTTACAACGGTTTCAAGCGTTATTTATCAATTTATTAGGCTGGTTTAGATGTTGATTGGTTGTCTCACTATTTATCCTCAAACGTAATGTTTGCAGGTGATAGCAGTTAGTAGCGACTGGAACCAATCAAAGAAATAACTTTATATCGTTTGAAATCATAACCACCCACTTCCGCAAATATCCGCAATTACAATGGCAAACATTGTGTTTAAACCTGTTAGACACTTAGTGGTCGTTGAAAACAAGTTTGTTTGTGAGAGATTTACAACTGGTTGATGAGCGAATCGGTTAAACCAAAGTTTATCAATATAAATGTAATATATAATTGTGAAAAGTATTAAAAAAAAACAAAAACTATATATGAAAAAGTACAAATTTTTTAAACATGATTAATAATAAAGAACCATAAATAATTACTACATTTAATTACTAAATAATTATTTAAATATTAATCAAATATTTTATAATGAAACACAAATAATTATTAATATTTGAAAATTAAAGGTACAAAATGATTATTTGAGAATTAACATGAATATATATAGGATTTAATAATATATATTTTAATTTGTAGATTTTCCTTTTTCAGTTTCTTTCCTTTTTGAAACTAAACGCAACTACAAACGCTTGCGGGAAAGAGATTTTGAAATCCACCGATTTCGAGTGGTCTGAAGTGGTATAAATTGATGTCTACGAATAGTAACAACTACAACTGCCCGCTAACAACTACTATCACTAGCAAATGCAACGTTTGCGTTATGTTACGGTTGGTAGTGATTGTAACTAATTAAAGATATTTCTTTCTACCACTCTGAGTCACCCGGAATCACTAAATTCCAAAAGTTCTTTTCCACAACCATTTGTGTTTCCGGCAGTTTGCAGAAGTTTAAAATAGGCAAGAAAAAAATCACATAATAACAAATACAAAATATATTATAAAACTATATATATTCACATTAATTCTCAAACACTAACAATTTTCTTTAAATTTTCCAACTTAAAATTCCCAATTTGAATAATTATTTGTGTTTCATCAAAAAAATTTGTTTGTTTCTTTTTTTTTGAAAACTTATTTATAGAGTCTCTTTAGCAATTATGTTAATTTTTTATACTTCCTCTATCCCATTATATAAAAGTTTTTAGCTAAATAAACAATAAATATAATCTTATTTATAAAAATTCAACCAATAGAAAAATATACTGCATTATTTTAATAATCATAAACTATTAAATTATGTAAATTGTACATTAAATTTTTTTAAAAAAGATTTGATTAAATGGAACAAATAAAAAACTTGAAAACTTTTATATAAACGTACGAAGGGAGTATATTTGCATAAATATTGTTTCGGTCTTTTATACTTTTTTATAAGTATAAATTACATTTGTTTTGGTATTTTTTGTGTAACTCCTATTGCACTTGTTGATCAACCAATCATAAATCTCCCATAAACACACTCGTTTTTAACCTCTAAACCAGTTTTTTAAAAATGCTTAACAGTGCTTGAAACAGAAATTGTCCGCCTCTACAACTCCTACAACGACAATCATAAACGCTAAGTTTAAACCAGTCATGCCCTAAGTCACCACCATTCAACACTTCATGACATGCTATATGTGGTTAGTAACTAAATAATAGTAATGAATAAAAGTAGACTATAGGCTGTTCATTAATTTACCAAGTTAATTGTTGGACCTTATATGAAAAAGAAAAATATTGTCATATCCTATGGTGTGGTTCAAGCTTTTATGTGCAAATATCACTACATTTCAATGCCTAAACAAAATTACATGATCATCAGCAGAACAAAACAAAACACATCTATTTTTTTCTCCCAAGCACGAACATCAAGGCACCGCTACCATCTTAACTCTACAACGCCGGTAGGGCTCTTGCTCGCTGGCGTTAGGGTATTTCGACCTTAGCTCCCTTTCTTTGGTTCCTTTGCTCTCTTACATTTACTTTTCAATCTTCTTTTTCCCTGTTTTCCCCTTTTGCAACCTACCCAAACGTTCTCAAATCAACCAGATCCAGGCAAAAGCTTGCTCATCACCAGATACAGAAGAAGGTGAAGACTGGTGAGATCCATTCTCTATTCCCTTGGCTCAGCCTCACCGCCAGCGAAAATCAAGTCATTTGTCCCTTAAAATCTCTATCCAGAATGCGAATCACTTCTGCAGAACCCTATCCCCCATCGTCATCTGAGTCGTGTCAGGCGGAAACTACGACGGTTGGCGATGAAACCTCCAGAGAAGTGATCTTTCTCCGTTATTGGACTACCGTCTCAAGTACATGTCATCCTCTGAGCTTGGCAGATCCGTATATGCTTTCATTTGAGAACGTAAAAATTTCTTTCAATCTCTCCGGTCAGCCTCCATGCGCATTTATTCTCATGGTCATTCACACTAATCCTGAGACTAATGTTGATGAACCTTAGATCTGATATCAGCCTACTTTCTTTCCAAAGTGTCTTGCCCAACTTCCAAATGCCCAGGTTTTTTTCTAGCCTTATGCTATTTTGTTGACATTGTCTAGTTTATTAGGTTGCCCTTGGTGTTCGAAGACTGCATCTGAGAACCAATCTAGCTAGATTGTTTTGGATGTACAAAGGTTATGTTGGAACCATGGTTATTTCTCATCTTGTGACATTGTTTGTGGATCTCAAAACTGGAATTCTCAAGGCTTATTCAACCCACTCCATCTAACGATTCTAGTCCTCAACCAAAAACCACCAACCAAATCCTGTTTGTGTTACCAACAACACATGACCAAGCATGATCCTTACCTTTCATCGTTAAACCGACTACATCCTTTGTGTGGTGTTCTTAACCTCTTTGACAAAGAGCGCCAAATGAAAGAGAACCCACCTTTAATGTTACTGTTTCTCGTTTATCTTTTGCAACTTCTAGTATTTGATTCCTGTGAATGGTCTGTTTGGAAAGGGTTGCATCTCTCTGGTCTATTGCCTTGGACTCCAATGCGTGCAACTGACGATGCTAAGCCATCTTCACCACCGGGCTGTAGCCCATCGAATCATTGCAACTGCATTGATTCTGTTAATGCTCCTCACTCCGGTGAGATATTTGGCTTTGATTCATTCATTAACGCCACCGTATCTATTGATGATGGCTACTTTCTCCGTCAATTCCATCAAGGATGATCACTCAAGCAACTGTGAACTCACAGGTTTCAAGTTGCTTCTAAGCGATTGTTTCAAAGGACCTTTGCTTTTTGTATTCTATCTTTTTTATCTTTAGCTTTAGGGAAAGCTTTGTTTTGTAACCTTTTAAACTTTGGGGTGTTTGATACCCCTCGTTGTTCTGGTTTGGTTTGAATAATGAAGTCGTCGGTTAAAAAACAATAAAAACCACAATTTACATGATGGTAATTCTTATCGGATTCAGTACACCTATTTTTCTTATATTTTAGAAGTGATACAGTTTGATATTATTTTACGATTTTTTGATTATTGAAACTGCCTACTTTGATTTTTATACTCCATCTTTCATATTTATTAAGATATTTTAGAAATTTCAATTTATTATAGTTTTTCAAATTTATATGTGTAATGTATAATTTAATTTTGTTTTAATGTTTTACGACTGTGTAAAATTTATAATATTTTTTCTATTGGTTGACTTAGTTTTATTTATATAGTAAATGATATAGAAGATTTCGACCAAAAAAAAAAGAAAAAGATTTTGTTATATATTAGAAACTAAAATTAGGTTCATGAATTAGCTCTTATGGCTTAATTCATAAACTGTGTTGGGGAAAATAAATTCAAATTACAGAAAAATTTGTTAATTTAGAAATAAAAGAAGAGCTCATTTTGCTTTGTTCCATCATAGTTTCACCTCCTTGGTGGACTTCAAACGTATCTATTCCATGATTGTACACGTTTTGGCGGGTCATCAACCTTTCTTCTAAAGTATATCCCATCTAATTTGGCTATCCATTCACGTAGTTGACCACATCGAGGAATAAACGTGATTTTACTTGCTTTATATGCTGTAAATTCAACAAACGAATTCTCAAATCCCAATTGACAAATCCATCTTGTTCCTTTGCCAACTTCCTCATGAAATTTAATGTTATAAGGAACGTCATTGAATTTTAAGTCTTTGATGCCATGATCGTTACCTCCTGAAAAACAATGGAATTTGAGGATATATTTTGGACCAAGTTGGTTACGAATCACTACATTATTTGTCTTGCAAGCTTGATTTTGCCTTGAAAATGTAGCAATAACTAGAATAAAAAATATGAGTTGATTCATTTTTTTAGAAGATCAATGAATCTCATAACGTTTAGTATTTATACTTTGTGGAAGATGTTTTTTTTAATTACTAAATATTTTTTTGGTTGCTTTACCTAAATTTGAACACAAACTTAAATCAATGAAATTTGTGGTAAGAGGAAAATAGTATCGAAAAATATTGTTGGCCATTAAGATCAAACATCTAATAAAAAGCTTGGAAATGTTTTATATCTCATCGATAATGTGTTGAGTAAATTTATTGATTGAAAGACACAAAATAATAACACAGATAGTTTTGCAATAATTTTAAAAGTAAATTGCCAAAAATGAAAATTCCCATGTTTTTTTAGTAACAATAGGAAACTAAATTGATCTATCATCTCATATAAATTGATCAACGATTATTTGGAGTTCAAACTCATATGCATATAACTAGTTACATCATATAACTTATATGTATCACTTTATGAGTTTTTATTTATAGAAAAAACAATTTAGGAGAGTATATTTCAACTTGATAAAGACGAGCTTAATTAATGATTATCTTGCAATTCTAACAAAGCCAATTAATATACCCAAGTTGAACTGTAAACAAAACCAACGAACACCGCCAGCTATGAAGGCTTAATGAACATTCAATTGAGCTACCGTGACACCCCGATTTCAGAGATTTGCAGAAATGTTTTAAAAAATTGATTTAGTCGCTTATATCACTAGGTTGAAATAACCCAATCTGTTTTTTTATTTAAATAATAAATAATAATAAAAAATAATAATAATAATCTAAACTAGTTGAAACGACCTGACCCATTTTTTAATAATAAATAAATAAAAATAAATAATAATAATATAATAATATAATAAATAATAAATAAATAACCCAAAAATATTTATTTAAATATGCAGAAACTCAAATCACCAAATAAGCAGCGGAAATACCAATAATAATAAACCAATAATTAACGAGAAACATAGACCCAAAACTAGCAACTTAAACCATGGTTCTAACACCAACATTCCAATTCTAGCAACCTAGCAGGAACCAAAGCATAACAACTAAGGCCCTAGAACATCCTCCTCTTCATAGCCATGATCCCACAGTCACACTTTGTCTCTACCTGCACCACAATTACAATGAGATGTGTGAGTATTACCAGAAATACCCAATAAGACGATCCTCCCATCTACGAGCTATACATACAAGCAAATCAAGAGTACAACTACAAATAAAATATAACAAACCAACCATTAAACAGAAAAACCAATAACACTTTCACCACAGCTACACATCATCACACAAAACAAGTTATATAACCCAATCGCTTAGATAGCTCATGGTCACGCACTCACCTTAACAAGTGATTCACGAAAATAACTACAACCAAAAGAGAAGCCCTCCAATATCCAAGAACAACCAAACTCGCTCCGTTAACTTTCCAGTCCCTCCGGTGAAAAGCAAGGTCTAGACGTCCAGAAGCTTCCCACAAAATTTCAGCACGATCAGATCTCAGATGACACCCACAATCGATCCCGAAACACCCGCTGGTCTCAATCCGCGACTGAGAAGAAACACCCCACGAAACTGCCGATATCTCCTTTCGAAACGATTTGAGCAGTCGGATCCTCTTTCTCCTAAACCCTAACTGTAACGCCCCTGAACCGTTCTATGGCCAACCCTGCCCAGAAAAGCCCCGGATGCTACTTTGGAAATAGTCACCAATGATCTAGCCGAGGTTCTAAAACCCATTTAGACCTTTAGCCAGTCCATTGATGATATTTCCACCACTTTGGACATCTGATAACTCTCTAATTTACATGTTCTAGACACCTTTTTGTCCATCTTTTGCATTATTTATACCCTAATCTTAGCATTTTTAGGTCCTTAACTATAGGAATTTTCATTTAGGCCATTTAGGGTGCTGCATTGTTGGATTTGTGTATTTTGGATGAAAACAGGTGCTTTAGAGCCTAAAATGGGGGAAAACGAGGTCAAACCCGAGCATGTACCCGAAGGAGCGATTGTGCAAGAAGAACAGTCCGAACCTCAACCCGATCAAAGAGGATCTAAGAGCAGGAAGAACAACCCGAAGACCTACCCGACTTGATCCTCGTCACCGCCTCGAGCAGACCCTTGGGCAAGACTGAGCAGGCTAAAAGGGTTACCATATATAAACCCCCTCTTCTTCCTCTCGCCCTAGCACGCCGCAGACACTCAGAGTAGAGAGCGAGAGCTTCTGAGAGAGAGATTGAGCGACTCAAACACTTTTTTCACTTTGTTAGGATTCGATTCTGTTTCTTTGATATTCTTTCTAGTTTTTGATTCTGTACTCTACTACTTTATTCTTATTTTCATTACAATGCAATTTTCATTCATTTGTGTTTTTATGCTTTCTACCATGAGATCTGAGTAGTGAAATAAAGTTTCTAAGGATGGGATAGACAAATAGGTGTTCTTGATCGGTTAGGATGTCTTAGCTTGAATGTTTATTTCATATAAGTTCCTTTCTAGATTGGTGTTCTTAATGTTATTTTCAGACCAAGAGGTTGAGACTAGATCTAGGGTGTTTTGCCATCAAGAGATGTTGTTGAAATGCTTGAATCAATCAATGCTAGAGATTTACTCACTTAGCCTAAGAGATTAGATGTGTAAGGAGTTTATTGACAATAATGAATCGGTTTGTAATGCTTGCTTGGTCATGTTTCTCCAACGAGAGTTGGGTACAGGAGTTACCAAGGTTGATTGTTTCTATCACGAGAGTGTATTAGCAAGATTTAAGAGTTTCATTGTCTAGGGAATAATTGCTTGAGGCATGTAGGACATCCCAAATTGGTCAGGAACACTTATGAGTCAATTACCCCATCCTTAGGAGTTTTCTTATCTTGATTGTTTAGTTTATTTAATAACTCGACCCCTTACCCGAACTGGTACTCGATCACCAGCTTTATGTATACCTTCGAGTTGTTCATCCTTGTCTACTTGATCCGATCACCCCACCCGATCATGTACCTGAATGCTTGCGTCGAGAACTTAGGTCGTGTGGTTCTTGTTCTATTATTTACTTTTGCTTATTTTAGGTTGTTAGAAAAACCCCACTATTGCTTGGCTTGACTTGCTCTGTTCTGATCATATCTTATCTGCTAGCGTAACAACAATTTGGATTGATAACCCTTTGTACTACAACTGCATAGAGAATTGATACGCTGGGTGAAAATCCTCTTATCAATTTGGCGTCGTTGCCATTTGGTTGAATTTTGTTTGCTACGTTTAAGATTTCAGCAATTGCTAGATCAAGTTCGTTTCTATACTTTGGTTCGGAACTGACTTGTTTACTTTCGTGTTTGTTTGTTTTGTATTTCAGGTACAACCCGAGTACCCACCCGACCCGTCACTCGATCACCTGGATCGGGTAGACCTTCGTGTAATCACTCGGTTAACTGATTGTGCATGTAAACACAATCCAAGGGTAGCCAACACCTGAGTCCATTCATCGACAACATCGACAGATCAAGGTTACTCCGTCAGCAACAAGTGCTACAACTGCAACCAACCACAATTGAGGAGAACATGAATACTCAGAATGGTCCACCAGCTCCTCAAGAGAGGACCAACATAGGAGCAGGAGATGCTCCATCTACACACACTCAAAGACATGGCATTGTGCCACCTGCTGTTAAAAACAACAATTTTGAGATCAAGAGTAGTCTCATCTAGATGATTCAGAGCAACAAGTTTCATGGAATGCCAATGGAGGATCCATTGGATCATCTAGATGAGTTTGATAGGCTCTGTACCCTAACCAAGATCAATGGAGTTAGCGAAGATGGATTCAAACTCCGGCTTTTCCCATTTTCTTTGGGTGACAAAGCACACATTTGGGAGAAATCACTTCCCAAGGAGTCTATTACCACATGGGAAGCATGCAAAAGGTGTTCCTTGCCAAATTCTTCTCCAACTCCAGAACTGCAAGGCTACGAAATGACATCTCCAGCTTTGTTTAGAAAAGCAATGAGACGTTAAGTGAAGCTTGGGAACGTTTCAACGGATACACAAGCAGATGCCCGCATCATGGATTCAACAATGCTTCGTTGCTAAGTACACTTTACCGCGTTGTAGTCCCTAAGATAAGGATGTTGCTGGACACAACTAGTAATGGAAATTTCCTCAACAAGGATGTTGATGAAGGTTGGGATCTAGTGGAGAACTTAGCCCAATCTTATGGGAACTGCAATGAGGAGTATGATCGCACAAGACGATCTTCTGGAGAGGATGATGCCAAGTACAAGAGAGACATGAAAGCGCTCAATGAAAAATTGGACAAACTCCTCAACCAGCAACAACACGTCCATTCTATCTCAGAAGCAGACCAGTTCCAGCAACAAGATGGGGAGAATGCTCAGCTAGAGGATGTAAACTACATAAACAATCAAGGAGATTACAATAAAGGGTACAACAACTACAAACCGAACCCGAATCTCTTATACCATAACCCGAATGTTGCAAATCCTCAAGACCAAATCTACCCATCCATAGTCCAAGGCAACCAAGGCCAGCAAAAGCCTTTTCTCCAATACAATCAAGGCTATGCTCCTAAGCCGCAGTATCCTGGTAATTATCACCAACCAATTGCACCACCTGGATTCCCACAACCGCAAGGATAACAGAACCAATCTCAAGAAGCTGACCTGCGCGGACTAATTCAGCATATGATACAAAGTCAGGCATCGGCAGTGCTGGACAATGCAAAACGATTCGCGGAGATGAGAAACAAGATCGATTCTGGGTACAATGACCTGAATGCTAAGTATGATTCTCTCAATACTAAATTGAGATACCTAGAAGGCTAACACAACGCCCAACCAACTCTGAAACTTGGCCATCTTCCAGGTAAGGCTGTTCAGAACCCAAAATACTATGCTACTGCCCAAGCCATCTTTCTCGACGATGTAGATGACTACCTCACTGAGGACAGCGATGTTCAAGATGTGGAGGATATGGATCACAGTGGGATGTATGAGCACCAGTACCACTTATCTGAGTATGAACCCGATCCTTCACCCGAGGAAGCTGATGATCGAGCTCTGGTTTGAGAATCGCAAACCAATGCACTAATCGAGGCTGAACACGATGACACACCCGACGATGGTGATCGCACGATCCATCGGGTAGACGTTCAGATGACAGATCAACCTCAACCTCCTACGGCTGAGGAAGGGGAATTAGAGAAAAGATTCAGAGCAGCTATTGACATCCAATTAGAGGCCCTTGCAGAGCGATTGTCCAGACGAAAAGCCCCACTTCCGAAGCTCTTGCCACCACACGCTCTTCGAGAGGAAATCATCAAGGAGACAGCTCAGCTGGAGATTGAAGTAAAGGAAGCTGTTAAAGAGATTGAGAATGCAATTCTGAGGAGTAGAGTGTGTCTAGATCCTGATCTGCGAATTAATGAGAAGTTGGAGGATCCCGGCTCTTTTACTCTGCCATGTTCAATAGGCCTTCGGATCTTCAACAACTGCTTGTGCGATTTGGGAGCTTCAGTCAGCGTCATGCCCCTTTCAGTTGCCAACAAGATGGGTTTCAGCAGTTTTAAACCAAGTAGCCTGTATTTGGTTCTAGCTGATAGAACAATTGCCTCTTAGGATTGGAAGAGTGGAGGTTCCTACCGATTTCATGATCCTTGATATGTATAAGGAACCAAAAGATCCACAGATCCTAGGAAGACCATTCTTGGCAACAATATGTGCGGTGATAGATGTGAAAAAGGGCAGATTAGCATTGAGCATGGAGAGCATTTCAAAAAAGAATTTGACATCAAGAAAGGAATAAAAAGGCCAACCATTGATGGTCAAGTTTTCTCCACCCAGAAAAAACCAAGAAAAATCAAGCATCACTAAGAAGTTCATACTACATTTGCTGTGGAAACATGACAAGACCAGGAAAACCGGTTGAATCAGTCTGTTTCAGTGGAGAGGATTCAAAAACCTCTCCCTCTCAAAAACAATGCTTGAATAGCATGAAAAGTCAAGCTTAGTGACTTAAAACAAGCTCACTTGGGAGGAAGTCTCAAAGGTATCTTTTACTTTCTTTTAATTTTATTTTATTTATTTTATTTTGTTTAATTTGAATTTTATAATATTTTATTGTTTCTATAAGTTTTCATATATATACATCTAAAAAAACAAGAGGAAAAAAGAAGATGGAAATTTTGGGAAACTCGAGGCTATACCCGAATCCGTACCCGACACGCCTGATCGTGTTCCTACTCATGTGGCGAGTGGAGTCCGAATTCCACAAAGTCCTAGTCCACTCTCGGTGAAGCCCAAGTAGCCGACTTTCTCTATTTAAGGAGCCTCAACTCCACAACTTCATAAATCCATAAGTTTTCTCTAAACCCTAAAACTCTTTGTCTTCCAAACTTCTTCTCTCCCTATAAATCGAGATTTTCGATCTTGGTGGACTAATCCTATTGATCCCGATTTAGTATCTTTTTCTTCTTTTCAAGGATTTACCAATGGCTCCAAAGGTCAAGACTTACCAAAAGAAGGGGACCAGATCGACCTCCGCCGCTGTTAGAACCGGAGACGACGACGCCAAAGCTCGCGATTCCCAGGGAGGAGGAGACGCTTCACATTCCCAACCGCTGAGTGGACGTTTCCAATCCCCTACCCGATGCTCAACCCGATATGTCACCTTAGGAGGTACTCAAGCACCCGATCGTGTAGATACTCGAGTTCGCTCTCCAAGCCCAGTAGAGAGTGCAATCCACAGATTTCCTCGACGTAGAGACCTATCTACGTCCGAGAGAACCATCACCAATCTGATGGAGGTCGATTCAGACGCCGATGGAGGAGAACCAATCCTCACGGTTGAGAAGCAGAGACGTGGTTTCGAGGGGGAAGAGACCCGCTTCTGAAAAGGCTGAGAGGGCGGCGGAAGAAGAAGATCAAGATACCGAGGATGAGAGACATAACAATGAAGAGAACGCACATGGTTAGCATCGAGGAGGCTGAAGCAAAGAGAGGTGGAGACTCCGGCCAAGCTCTTCAAAGTCCTCCGCAAGATGAGCTTCGTTGGCACCCGCTACCCCCACCGCGAGATGATGAAACAGTTTGGGATCGCTAGAGATGTCAAATTCCTTTTCGACATGTGCCACCTGGGCCAGATGATGCGAACTAACCTTGAAGCCTACGAAGAGGAGACGGTTCACTTCCTTTCCACGCTGCGGTTACATTATTTTGAAGACCACCCGACCCTGCTACACGATGGGGGATC
Organism: Camelina sativa; assembly: GCF_000633955.1. NCBI lineage: Eukaryota > Viridiplantae > Streptophyta > Magnoliopsida > Brassicales > Brassicaceae > Camelina > Camelina sativa. Next base: position 20,511,327 of record NC_025695.1, on the reverse strand, counting down.
GGGTTTATCACCTTCTCCGTGCGCAACAAGGAATACCAGCTTACTTTCAAGGAGATGGAGGAGCTGTATGGTTTAAAGGCTGGTAGTGGAGAAAACATGGAAGTAAGCAAGGAGGAGATGAAATCCCTATGGCTGACAATAGGAGATAAGCTTCCCTACAAATCCACAAGCTCCAAATCTGCTCAAATCAGGAGCCTTGTCTTGAGATATTTTCACAAGTCCCTAGCCTGCACTTTATTTGCTAGGAAGGAAACTGGGAATGTGAATGATCATGAGCTCCAACTGCTAGACATAGCCTTGTGTGGAATCTTGGATAATGCTAGGGATGGTAGACCGCTAGTAGGGGATGTTGCGGACACTAGCTTGGTTTTTGTGCTGCTTTATCAGTTCTTGTATCTGAAATCTTGGGCAATGAAAACTGAGAGGCGAGAAGGATCTGGAGAGATTTCTATAGGAGGTTTAGTCACACCGATTTTGGTAGCATGCGACGTGCCCCTGAAGAGAGTGGTACATGAGCCGAGATGGCTAGATGTTGACTACCTCATGTTGGCAAGATTCTTGGCTTATGATAAGCCAAATGATAGGTTTCTCTTTAAGTTCGTTCATCCAGCAGTCGAAGCTACTCAAATGATTCTGCCCAACGTCGTGTTCACAAAAATTCGGCTAGGGGCAAACATAGACTTTATTTCACCATTAGAGGAGCTGTACAACCCTGAGGGGGGAATCCGAAGCTGAAGAGAGAGAGCCAACAGGGCAAGGACAGGGAGGTGATTCGGAGGATTATGATTTTGAGGAGTATGTTTGCTCTCAAAATCAACCAGTTGGGGTGAGAGAATCTCACAATAGGATCGAATGGTTGAAGAGGATGAAAAAGTTCCTAGCGAGGAAGGTGAAGGACCTTACCGGCACGGTAAAGGTGATGGGAGGACATATCAGGGAGTTACAAGACAATGCAAGTTGTGCCTCAGCTCCCACTTCAGCATATGCACCCACATGGATGGGGAGGAGCAGACCACTAGGAGGAATCCGAGGATTGGCACCCCCAGAGCCTCATAGGGCGTCATCCTACGAGCCCCAAGCAGAGGAAGGTATCACCAGACCCGATATATCACAGAGAAGCCACTCGGATGCCTATCCGACGCCTCACCTGATGGGGTACACGATGTCATACCCGATGCCCCCATCGAGCACCTATTCGGGTGACCACTCGGGTTCTTTTCCTCAGACCTACCAAATGTCATATCCGATGCCCTACTCAATGCACCCTGCGAGCAGCTACACGGGTGACCATTCCGGACCGCTCCCACCATACCCATCGTTCTACCCGATGCCCTACCTGGTGAGCTACGCGATGCCTTACCCGATCAACCCCTCGGATGCTGGTCCGAGCAGGTCGTCCGTGCACATAACCGAGCTCTCTGATGAGCGAATCCCGGCACCCGCTGAAGCCGGTCACGATCTTGGGTACACTTTATCGAGCATGGAGGCTGCCACAACCTCCTTCTTCACCAATCCATGAGGTACCATTTTCATCCAAACCATTGTTTATACAATTGCATTCTATTTTGTTTCATTTTGTGTGATTCTCAGACTTCTTTTTCAGACTTTTCTTTACACAAGGGATTGTGTATTTTAAGTTTAGGGGAGGGTTTGAGAACGTATTTAATATTGTGATTTATTTTCTAAAAAAAAAAAAAAATCTATTAAAACAAAAAGAATGTTCATGTAGTTGCATTTACATATTAGGATTGAGTCTAGATTGCTTCATATAGGATTGTTGCATATGCATTTTAGGGCACAATGATTAAAACCACCTTGTTTAAAGTCCAACCTTATGATTGAAGTTATAGCCCTTAATCACAGTTCATTGTTGCTAGATCAATCAATAAAAATTAAAAAAAAAATGTTTAGAACCTTATATCTTTTGAAAGCTTCCTCCACTTGTGTGAAACTTATTTGAACATTGCATCATCTCTATATTATTGGATTTAACATGAACTTAAATTATCTTGCCTATGGAATTTGAATGCTTTCTCATGGTAACTCTAAACTAGGGGTAACATTCCATTTTTGCCAATCTTTTCATTTAACCCGAATTGTTTTCCCTATCCTTGAACCCAAACCTTTCTTTCAAGCATTGTTATGAATTGTTGAGTGAGACCTTTTCATTGTGCTATAGGTTGTGAAACCTTTAGAGTATTGAGAACGATAAAGAACTGGCTCTTGTTTTAGCTAAGTTTAGAATCATTTGGACTAGCTAATAGAATCAGTTTTGAAAGATAGGTGGTTAGCATGTTTACTTGGGTTGGGTTGAGGAATAAAATAGAAACTAAAGAAAAAAGTCCCTAAGGTTCAGTCTAATTAGCTCTAAGTCTCTAAAAAAAAAAGGAAGAGAAAAGTCTTGCTATAGCCTCCTAGAAAAGAAAAAAAAAAGAGAAAACAAAAAAATAGGAGTATAGCAAAGAAAGAAAAAAAATTTTGTTGTAAAAGAGAGGTTGTAAAAAAAAATTGTTGTAAAAAAAATTTTGTTGTAAAAAATTTTGCTGTTCAAAGTTAAAATCTTAGGGATTGTAAAAAAAAAAAGGGAGTTTAAATCAAGGTTGTAGGCAGTTTTATTCTAAGGTGTTGGATATAAAGAAAGTGAATGAGAAAAGGATAGATTATCAATAGCTAAGTTTTGTATGCCCAAATTGTTCTCAGTCTTAGATAGTTTTCACAACTGTCTATTATTTCTTCTTCTCGAGAGTAAGCCACCCAAAGATATTGTTTGAAACCTACCTACCCAAAAGACCTTACCCTTGAAACCGATTGAGCTTGATTCACTTTCCATTCGCAAGAATTCGCCAAACACTTTAATGAATGTGAAAGAAATGTTCTTTGGAATTGCAAGTCTTTACTGTTAGTTGGAGGATGAACTAGATTGATGCATGGTGATAAACATAGAAAAATATTTGTTAGTATGTTGATTGATCTGAGCACAGTTAAACTATCTTTAAGGACTATAGCTTGAATCCTTCGCTTAGTACTAAAAGGTTATGAGTCCCCATTTTAGAACCTCATCCTCCTACTTCCTTGCTAGAGGACTAGCAAGATGTAAGTTTGGGAGTGTGATAAATCTCTAATTTACATGTTTTAGACACCTTTTTTTGTCCATATTTTGCATTAGTTATACCCTAACCTTAGCATATTTAGGTCCTTAACTGTAGGAATTTGCATTTAGGCCATTTAGGGTGATGCATTGTTGTATTTGTGTATTTTGGATGAAAACAGGTGTTTTATAGCCTAAAATGGGGGAAAACGAGGTCAAACCCGAGCATATACCTGTAAGGGCGATTGTGCAAGAAGAACAGTCCAAACCTCAACCCAATCAAAGATGATCTAAGAGCAGGAAGAACAACCCGAAGACCTACCCGAGGAACTACCTGACTTGATCCTCGTTCACCGCCTCGAGCAGACCCTCAGGCAGGACTGAGCAGCTAGGTTAAAAGAGTTTCCATATATAAACCACCTCTTCTTTCTCTCGCCCTAGCACGCCGCAAACACTCAGAACAGAGAGCGAGAGCTTCCGAGAGAGAGATTGAGCGACTCAAACACTTTTTCCACTTTGTTAGGATTCGATTTTGTTTCTTTTGCTATTCTTTCTAGTTTTCGATTCTGTACTCTACTACTTTATTCTTATTTTCAATACAATGCAATTTTCATTCATTTGTGTTTTTATGCTTTCTACCATGAGATTTGAGTAGTGAAATAAAGTTTATAAGGATGAGATAGGCAAATAGGTGTTCTTGATCGGTTAAAATATCTTAGCTTGAATGTTTATTTCATATAAGTTCCTTTCTAGATTGGTGTTCTTAATGCTATTTTCAGACCGAGAGGTTGAGACTAGATCTAGGGTGTTTTGCCATCGAGAGATGTTGTTGAAATGCTTGAATCAATCAATGCTAGAGATTTACTCACTTAGCCTAAGAGATTAGATCTGTAAGGAGTTTATTGACAATAATGAATCGGTTTGTAATGTCTGCTTGGTCATATTTCTCCAACGAGATTTGGGTAGGGGAGTGACTAAGGTTGATTGTTTCTATCACGAGATTGTTTTAGCAAGAGTTAAGAGATTCATTGTCTAGGGAATAATTGCTTGAGGCATGTAGGACATCCCAAATTGGTCAGGAACACTTATGAGTCAATTACCTCATCCTTAGGAGCTTTCTTATCTTGATTGTTTAGTTTATTTAATAACTCGACCTCTTACCCGAACTGGTACTCGATCACCAGCTTCGTGTATACCTTCGAGCTATTCATCCTTGTCTACTTGATCCGATCACCCCACCCGATCATTTACCCGAATGCTTGCGTCGAGTACTTAGGTCGTGTGGTTCTTGTTCTGTTATTTACTTTTGCTTATTTTAGGTTGTTAGAAAAACCCTACTATTGCTTGGCTTGACTTGCTCTGTTCTGATCATATCTTATCTGCTAGCATAACAACAATTTGGATTGATAACCCTTTGTACTACAACTGCATAGGGAATTGATATCCTGGGTGAAAATCCTCTTATCACTTGCTTCAACCTCTCTTCACGCAGACTGAACAACAAAGATCCACTCTTCTCACACTTAGAAGAAAACTCTCTATTTCTTCACTCTCTTCGCCAACAGCCTTTTGATGTTCATATATTTTACCATGTTTTCCCTTAGTTTATTCACATCTTTTGCATCTTTTGCTAGCCATTTTCATCATTATTGTGTAGCTTTAGGACTAATCATGCATTAGAGTTTAGTTGCATTGCATTTGCATCTTTTCATGCATAAACAGGTGATTTTGGAGCTTAAGGAGCATGGAAACAATCCTGAGGAGAAGTGAAGCAATCTTGAAGGGAAAGCAAGAGAGTTAAGGCTGAAGAACCAAGGTCCAGAGTCCAACTCGACCAAGCACTCGACCGAGTGGGTAGATGGACTCGACCGAGTGGAGTGTGCACGAGAGAAGCCAGCTCGACCATGGACTCGACCGAGCACTGGTCGAGTTGACCGAGCCGTTGACTACTTTGACTTTTTCTATTTTTAGGGCTTCCACCTCCTCACCTATATAAGGCCTTGTACCTGCAGCCACCAAAGTGTGCAACTTTTTAGATATTCCCTAAACCTAGTTTTTACCTTTTTTAGTTTTATTCCTTTTGCATTTTTATTTTTAAGATCTTGTACTTCCTTAAAAAAGAAGACTAGATTCTTATATTTTGTTGGTTCTATAACTTTCAAGATATTGAGAATTTGAGTTTCATCCTTTCATCAATATTGAAGATCTTTGTTTAATCTTTCTAATAATGCAAGTTTCAATATTTTCTGGGTTTTTGACTTTGATCACCATGTATTGTTGTGAGTAGTTTCCTTAGGATCTTGAGGATGGGTTAGGATGGATTGATCTTGTGGTTTGTGTGACTTGGTCAAGCTTGATTGTTGTAGATCTCTTCTAGGGTAGATGATCTTAATGCTGATTCTATATCTGAGAGGGTAGAGTCTGATTTCAAGCTTCTTAGCATCACACCAATGTTTAGGAAGCATAGATAAGGCTAGATCTAGAGCTTACCATTAGGCTTGCTAAGAGATTAGAGGTCTTGTTTGGTTTGAGATGTATTGCTTAATGCCTGCTTGTGTAGATTCTTTACTGTGTGAGAACAAGTCTAGAATTGCATAGGTTTGATTGTTTCTTGACCATGAGAGTGGGAGAAACTTGTCTTAGATTAATATGTCTAGAGGTTAGCTCAAAGTTTGCTTGAGATTTGTTGACCAAGTTAGATAACCACAATGATTAGTCCATCCCATGAATCCATCCTCAGGACCTTCTTTGTTTATTGAAATCTTAGTCTTAATCCTGTTGCTTGCTTGTTGTTTGATTGGATTTAGCATTACTCTGTTTTTATTGCATTGCTCTGTTTCTGCGTCTAGTCTAGCTCGACCACCCACTCGACCTACACTCGGTCGAGTGCTGCTCGAGTTCATCCCCAGAACTCTGTGTCTATGATTTGTGTTTGTCTTGTTTCATTCCTGTTTCATTCCAGTTGCATACATTTAGTTTTCAGTTCATTAATTATCTTGCATTAGTTCATTAGTAGTAGTCTCTGTTTCTGTTCTTGCTTTATCACTGTTTCAATCATTCAGTTTCATTTGCATCTAGTTGTTAGTTCTTGTAGTTTATTTTCTGCATTTTACATTTTCTTCCTAGGATTGTTAGTGACAAACAATCTTTACATTTGTCTTAACTTAGATTCATATGCATATCTTAATTGTTCACAAACACTCATTTAGGATTGATACCTCTTGTACTGCAATAGCATAAGGGGAATTGAAACACCCATCCATCATTCCATTCATATCTCACCATTGCATACATCATCATTCACACCACAATATAAATCTTGTTTCAATTTGGCGCCGTTGCCCATTTGAGTGTGTTTTTGTGACATTTAGGATCCATATTAGTCTAAGATTAAGTTCTTTTATACGCTTGTGAGGTTGCTGTACTCGAATCTTCTGTTTCTGGGTTGAAGTTCCATTTCAGGTACCACTCGACCAGTCACTCGGCCACCACTCGACCGTGTCGTGATCGAGCATCTGCTCGAGCCAGAAGCCGGATCTCTATACCCATCATTTTCCAGTCGACTTGACCTCCTACTTGAGCCTGTACTCAGTCGCTTGCCTAGCAAAAATCATTTGTGTCTGTTATGCAGTTCAAGTTTGGGGGAATTCATTAGTTACTGAAGCCCCAAGTGATGTTTGTAACAAGCAATTGGAGCTCGCACCTGAGCTCGACCATGGACTCGAGCAGCCACTCGACCGAGTGCGTGCTAGAGTGGTCGATCGAGCTGGACAGTCAGAAGCTGTCAAGCCTGCTAAGTACACTCCTCCTGCTTACAAGCCACCTCTTCCATTCCCAGGACGTTTCAAAGCACAAAAGATTAAGGAGCTTAGGGAAATCATTGAGAGAAAGGAGATGATGGCTAAGCAACAAGAGGAAGAGAAGGCTTTGAAGGAAGTGGTTGTGATTGAAGAAGCTGTGGTTGAGGAAGTGTTGGCCATACAAGAGATCACCATTGCTTACCAAGAAGAGGAGAGAGGACCTGCCTTGGAACAGTATGATCCATATCCTCTCTACAAAGACTTTTTGCTTGATTTGTCAAAGAAGAAGGCTGAAGCTCAAGATGAGAAGGATCTTGAGAACCTTGGAGGAGTGATCATTCCAATAAAGCTTAAGGATCCAGGGCCATTCTACTTGCCTTGCACAATCAGTTACCTCCACTACAATCAATGCCTTTGTGATTTGGGAGCTTCAACAAGTGTCATGCCATATTCCATAGCTCAAAAGCTTGGGAGAACTGACTTCAAATCTACTAAACTCCATGTGTGCCTAGCTGATGGGACAAATAGAGAGGTAGTTGGGAGGTTAGAGAATGTCCCAATCAAGATAGGAAGAGCAAGGATCCACACTGACTTTGTGGTGATAGAGATGGACAAGGAGCCTGAAGATCCAATCTTACTAGGGAGGCCATTCTTAGCTACTGTTGGAGCAGTTATTGATGTCAAGGAAGGTCTTGTGACCTTGAACATTGCTGAAGATGTAGTTATGAAGTTCAATATCTACAATCCAACCAACCTTCCCACCATTGATGACCAGCCTTTTACTATCAAGGACAAAGGTGGTCAAGAAGGGTTAAGTGATAAGGCAACTCCAAAAGCTGAGCTCCCACTTCAAGAGGATTCTGTGGAAAAGCTTAAGAGGTCAGTTCAAGAGTTGACTAGTATGGTTGAGGATCTTCAAGTAAAGCTGAACAAGAGGTCTTTGAGGAAAGCAAGACCAAGGCTCAAAATCAAGAAGAAATATGGTTTGTGTGCTAAGGGTGAGGTGATCAAGGATCAACTTCACAGTGACCAAGAGGTTCCAGGGAGGATTTCATCACCTCCTTGGTATCTAGATCAAGTCTAAGAAGGAAATCAAAGTCAAGCTTAGTGACTTTAAACAAGCTCACTAGGGAGGAAGTCCCTAAGGTATCCTTTGTAAATATGGTTTAATTTGTTAGTAGTTTTGATGTGTTTTCTTTTATGTTTTTGTTGGACAGGCTTTTTATTAAGAATGTAGTTGGGTAAGAAGAGATTTGGACTTGGGCAAGAGGTTCGCAAGCCCACTCGACCAGGCCACGAGAAGTACTCGATCGAGCTGGGTAAGGATTAAGGCCCATTTGGTTTCCAAAGCTTCTAGAACGATCGAGTGGAGGGAGAAAAGGAAGAAAAATTTTGAAACTTCAAATTGGTCAAGGAGCTCGACCACATGCTGGTCGAGTGTGGGGTCGAGTGGTAGCCAAAAAGCAGGTCAAAGATTCCCATTTCAAATTTGAATGGTATGGACGCTCCACCCTTGTCTCCTTGTCCCCTTAGCTTCTTTATATACTCCTAGCACGAGATCATACCTCTCACACTCTCTCATTTGCTCAAAATATCTAAATTCAAGCTTTAAAGTCTCTCTCAAGTTCATCTTTTGCTCAAAGCTTAGTTCTTTCTAGTTTTTGGGTCACTAACCTATTAACTTTAAGCTTTGAGTTTATTCCTCTCAGTTTTTGTTCAAAAATGTCTTCCAAGATCACTAAGAAGTCCAAGCAAGCAGCTGCAATCTCTAAGGGTCGTCATGATGTTGATTTAGAATCAAGAGAGGATGCTGGAAGGTCCACTCGACGTCCCACTCGAGCATGTACTCGACCGAGTGGCCGTCCGAGTGATCGACCAAGCCAGCGTGCGAGTTCCAGAAACCCAGCTGTTGAGGAAGATCCTGAGAGAACTGAATCAGAGGAGGAAAGGGAGCCAACACTCAGTGAGTTTATATGGAGAGCAAGGGCCAAAGGAAAGAGGCCAGCTGTTGAGGTTGAACAAGAGGGGAGTGAAAGTGAGAGTGAGGAAGAAGAAAGTGAGGAAGAAGAACTAATGGATGATGGAGAAGCTGAGTCTTGTGGATTGTCAAAGAAGCAGCTTTATGATGCTTTCATGAGGATGGAGTTCTTGGGAACCAGATATCCACATAAGGAGACCATGGAGAAGCTTGCCATTGATGAAGATGTGGAGTGTCTCTTTGAGAAGAGCAGCCTTACCAAGTTCATGGGGCTTTGTATGGAGGGGTATAGAGAGGAAAGCTGTGAGTTCCTAGCCACTGTCAAGCTGCACACATATGTGAGGAAGGATGCTGTAGTAGGAGCTGGTCACATTTCTTTCACAATCAAAGGGAAGAAGCATGA
>NC_025695.1:20500029-20500958 GCF_000633955.1 Camelina sativa | reverse complement strand
TTCCAAGAGAAGAACTGTATGCTGTGTGGGAAACCATTGGGGATAACAAGCTCTACTCATCCTCCAACTCCAAGAGCTCAAGGATTAGGAGCCCAGTCTTGAGGTACTACCACAAAGCTCTTGCCAACACCTTCTTTGCTAGGAAGGAAACTGGAAACATCAATGAGGGAGAGCTAAAGATGATTGACTTGGCTCTCAATGGAGTTCTTCTTCAAGCAAGGAATGGAACCATCATCCTTGGTAGCACTGTGGAGACTGATCTTGCAATGGTGCTGATAGACCATATGATATATTTGAGAAGTTGGGTAGGCAAGCTTGAGAACAAGGGTTCAAGAGGAGCACTTACCATTGGAGGCATCATTACTCCAATTCTTCAAGCTGCTAACATTCCACTTAGAGGAGAAGGGGTCTCACCAAGATGGATTGATTCCATCTACCTAACGTCTACACTCATCCTAGCCAAGTAGATGCATCAAGGAAACCATATCTTTAACTTTGAGCTGCCAACAGTTGGGAAGAAACAAGTGATCCTACCAAACAAAGAGCTCACTACCATTCAAGAAGGAGCCAACATTTTTTTTTGGCCAGCTGATGAGTACTTATTTGATGGAGTAGTACAGCCTAGAGTTGATGCAGTTGGAGATGTAGAGATGGGTGATGGAGAGGAGCAGTTCTACTTTGAGAACTATGAGCCCAATCCAAGGGATAGTAGAGGAGTGAGAGAGCATAGCAAGAGGTTGACATTGCTGCAAAAGTGGAACAAATGGCATGGGAAGAGGTTTGACAAGCTCAAGAAGAAGGTGACCAACATGGCTAAGTCCATTAGAGGCCTGAAGAAGGAAGTTGCTGACTTGAAGAGTGGAAACTCTTCACCAACTCCATCAAGCCCTTTGAGGAGGAGTGGCTCAACTAGAGCACTTTCAAGAGTT
>NC_025695.1:20479717-20495757 GCF_000633955.1 Camelina sativa | reverse complement strand
TGCATCTAGTTGTTAGTTCTTGTAGTTTATTTTCTGCATTTTACATTTTCTTCCTAGGATTGTTAGTGACAAACAATCTTTACATTTGTCTTAACTTAGATTCATATGCATATCTTAATTGTTCACAAACACTCATTTAGGATTGATACCTCTTTTACTGCAATAGCATAAGGGGAATTGAAACACCCATCCATCATTCCATTCATATCTCACCATTGCATACATCATCATTCACACCACTATATAAACTTGTTTCACCTTTAATAGTCTCTCTCTCTTTTTCTCTTCTCCAAGTGAGAAATGAGAGGTATTTATAGAGAGTGTGGGCGAGCTCCTTAAGCCATGCGCAGGGGTTATGTGTCACCATGACATTCTCTTAGCCAACACTTGGCAAAATCGACTTAGGTATGGTGTCATCCTCTCCTTGCTCCTCCTCATGCGTGAGTGGGGGAATATTGCTCTTCACTTAGCCAATTCAATTAGAAAATAGCCCACTTCCTCCATCTTTAATTAATTAACTTACTTAGTGGAAAAATCCCACTTAGTAATTAATTAAATAGTTATTTAAATCCCACTTACTCTCTTGGATTTAAATATTATTTTAGACATTTCCTTCCCGTTTCCCGCAACCCTCCTTGGTTACGGTACTATCCGTATGGACGTCCATCCCCATATGTTGTCCTGCGCGTACCGCATACACTGGTACGTACGTCCACTGACCAACTGATCTGCTTGATCTCTCTTCCCTTTTTGAGTCTTCCCCAGGCTTATTCCTTAGGATAAATTTATCTTGTAGTGAGGGTCACTAAACTAACAGTTCTGTTTCTCTCTTTGCTATAAGGAAAAAGCTTGATCTCCTTCTCTTCCTCATTTACACCAAAAATACCAAGGGTTCTCACACTTTCTCTCCCTCTCTCTGATAACAATGTCGACACCAGCATACCATAATATTGACTCCTCATCGGGCCTAAACCCGCATGCCACAATATCCGAAGTCGATATACCAACCATACTCTCAAGCCACAAAGTGTCAGAATATGGCAGTACTAGGAGAACCTAAGGTTGCCCAAGAGTCGTTCGGGACCAACTGTCCCTAGAGCAAATAATTCTGAACACGACTGAGTCCTATCCCTAACCAGGTTTCCTTCCCGTGGCTCGCGTAAAACAACACAATTTCCTATCAACAACATATCTCCTCACCGGAATACCTCATGACCATATAATGATCATCAAACTGCCACAAGGGCTGCCACAAAGGCTAACACATTTCCTACTCAAGACCGTCACCAAGGCCAAACAAATGTCCTAAACAGAACCGTGACAAAGACCATTCGTCCCGAAGGACCATCACGAAGACCACTCATCCCGAAGGATCGTCACAAAGACCTCTCGTCCCAAAGGACCGTCACAAAGACCTCTCGTCCAGAAGGACCATCACAGAAACCAATCGTCCCGAAGGACCGTCACAAAGACCTCTCATCCTGAAGGACCGTCACGAAGACTAATCATCCCGAAGGACCGTCACGAAGACCAATCAACCCGAAAGACCGTCACGAAGACCACTCATCCCAAAGAATTGCCTAAACAGGCCAAACGTCCCGAGGGACCGTCATAAAGCCAAACAATTGGCTAACAGCCCACCACGAAGGCCAAACAGGTCTCGCAAGACTGCCGCACATAGCACACAAATGACTCTCCAGTCCGCCACAAAGGCCACACAAGCCCCTCCAAGGCTCACAACCACTAAAAATGGACAAATTCTAACTCCCATAAAACTTTCCATTTTTAGAACTTTCCACATCTGGATCTTTCCACTTTTGGAAACTCCTAAATCAGGAAATTTTCCCTCTTTAACCACCGCCTCACGGAAATTCTGTACTCCGAACACCACCTCATCTTGTTACTTAATCGCACAACCAACCACCCCTAAGCGACCAAGTAAACAAGAGAGATGGGCTGGAATACTCCATTCCCGCTCAAGCCACAAACTACAGCTGGGACGAGGCTAGACAAGTTCAAGTCGTGACCTGCTTCTCAAACCACTTCTTAAACCTTGCCTTCATCCTCGCCTCTGGTTCCCAAGTCTATTCCTCAACACCATCACAGTTCCAAAGGACTCTCATCAAAGGAATCTTCTTCTTCTGGAGTTTCTTGATCCTCCTCTCGAGAACCCTCACTGGTCTCGCTCCAAAGTCATGTTAGGCTGAAGATCCTCAAGAATCTTAGCCAACAACTGATCATACTCACGGAGACACTTTCTCACATGAAAAACCTTGTGGAACGCACGCATAACCTCAGGCAACTCAAGCCTATATACCATCGGTCCCACCCGCTCAATCACTCTAAACGGACCCATATACCTCAGACTCAACTTAGTCTCTGTCAATGACCTGTTTGGACCATGCAACATGGCCATCTTGAGGTACACTCTGTCTCCCACCTGAAACTCAAGATCCGTCCTCCTTTTATCGGCATAACTCCTCTTCCCATTATGAGCTTCCTTCATGTTCAGCTTGAGAACCCGTATTTTCTCTGAGGTCTCCTGAACAAAACTCGCTACGTACATGCTCCTCCCCCCCCCACCTGAGTCCAATACAACGGTGTACGACATGGCCTCCCATACAACGCCTCATAAGGGGCCATCCTAATACTCGCCTGATAGTTGTTGTTGTAAGGAAACTCTACCAAGCGTAAGTGATCTCGCCCAATGGCCACCCCAATCCAGCACACACATCCTCAGCAAATCTTCCAGCGTGTGGATTGTCCTTTCTGACTACCCATCTGTCTGGGGATGATAAGTTGTACTCATATGCACCTTAGTGCCCATCTCTGCCTGAAATGCTCTCCAGAACACCAAGGTGAACTTGGAATCCTTATCAGACACAATACTCGCTGGCACACCATGCAATCTGACTATCTCCTTCAGATACTTCTTCTTAATGGCCAGAAAATGTGCTGACTTAGTCAAACGGTCAACAATGACCCAAGTAACATCCAAGGTCTGAGACACTGGAAATCCTACCACGAAGTCCATAGTGGTCATATCCCACTTCCACTGTGGAATGGGAAGACTCTTCAGCAACCCTCCTGGAACCTGATGCTCAGCCTTCACTAGCTGACAAACATCGCACCTCGCGACCAAACTAGCTACATCCTTCTTGACCCTGACCCAATGATAGTACCTCTTGAGGTCACGGTACATCTTAGTCGCTCCTGGATGAATAGAAAACATGCTCGCATGAGCCTCCCTCAGGATCTCCTGCCTCAACGCCTTATCCTTGGGCACACAAATCCACCCGTGCACCAATATAGTACTATTAGCTGAGACCTGATACTCTTGATCAACATCCTTAGATACAGAAACCCCCTCTGTAGATACAATGTGACCCAAAAATCTCATCTCCCACTACCAGAAACTAAACTTGCTTAACTTAGCAAACACTTATGCCCCCCCCCCTGCTGCTTCTCCATAACTGCTCTCGAATGCACTGCATGCTCCTTAGGACTCTTGAAATAAACCCGGATATCATCGATGAAAATGATGACAGACACGTCCAGAAACTCCTGAAACACGCTGTTCATCAATCTCATAGACACTGCTAGCGTGTTAGTCAACCTGAAAGGCATCACCACGAACTTATAAAACCCATACCTCTTCCTTCTTCTCAACGAACAACACCAACGCTCCCCACGGTGAAGTGATAGGACGAATGAATCCCATGCTCAACAAATCTCTCGTTACTTTCTCAGATCTACTAAACTAATAATTAAGGATGTCGACATCCACTCACCGCCATCTGAAAATCAACCCCTCTTCCCCGTCATAGAACTTCTAGTAACTTGTCTCTTTGGGAAACTTCCACAAGATATCTTATTCCAAAAATATATTTTCCGCTTGGCAATTCTCTACAGACAATCATCAATACGAGCGTAATAAAACAGACAAGTACCATACATTTGCATATTCAGATTCACCGCATCAAATGCTTTGCAAGCTGCCAACTCAACCCACTTGACTTATTTCCCGCAGCAAGCTTACCAAAACCTTGAATCTAGCAACTCTGTCCATCGCCAATAAACTTCATCCACCATCATCGCAACGATGAGTTTATCCTGCCATGAAGGCTTCTCGTGAACTTATGTAACTGGCAACCTTGCCATTGTCAACTTATATCTGTTGTAGCTCCCCTTCCCGGGACTCCGGCACCACCGACCACACATTCTTGGTGCATCAGCCACACATTCATGACCCCACCGGTCAAAGAACCCTGGCCCACCGCCCAACACAACTAAAATCCAAGATTAAACCACCATCAACTCTCGAGGTCTACATTTCATCGTTATGTTTATACTCACGTCCTAGGCATTGCTTGCTCCCAATTCTCCACCCTTAGATTGCAACCTTCGAGCCATACCGATCTCACTCTTAGACCAACGTCTTCGAGTTATACCATCTCACTCTTGGATCATAATCCTCAAGATCTCGGTATCAAGGGAACTACTCATCCCCTTAGGGAAACATCATCCCCTATGCCACTCTCGCAGCCCCCAGCCCCTCGAGCTATCGGTATTCAGGGGAATCACCATCCCTCATGAGCAATAACTTAACGACTATAAACATATCTCGACCAAAAGTACCTCTTATGGTTCGAGTATAACATTGCAATGTTATACCTGCTCACTAAAGTTCCAATATCCGACTGGATTACCCACGAAACAGAGAAATATCTACTCCAACTGCATATGTCCAACTATCTGCCTCTCTAGGCTCGATACCTCTCAAGAAGAATCTCGTACCGGTCATCTACAACTACTTCATGCTCCTAACATAAGATGAAACTCATCAACATCCGCAGCCCTCAGCTGCATCCCGCCACATGCGGCACAACTAGAGCCTGCATTGGTACTGTAGTGACCCTCATCAAGGGATGCGGACCGGATCAGAAAAACGCCTTAAAAAGACATGGGAAGACCCCATGAAGATAAAGAAAGAAAAACCTTGGCAAACGACCAAGTAACTTGTGGGAGAAGTCATTTGGATGTGGGAACGGCCAATGGCCAAAAGACGGACAAGGACCATCGGGCCATCAAGGAAATTAGACGACAGACGATGGGGAATGGTAATGGAAAAGTTAAAAAGGAAGGAAAGGAGGGAATGGCCAAGACAATAATAAGGAAAGGACGAGAAACTGACCATAGGAACGTAATGGCCGTGTACCAACGGACTGGCCAGGGGACCAAAGGATGGTCGGGTATGATCACGGGACGTACAACATCTCACGGACGTGGAGACGTACTATGGACGAGAGGACCATATGTCTTGGATGAGGGGACCGATCATGGAGGTAGGATTGGTTGTTACGGACAAAGGGGATGGAACCGTGGACTCTGGACGAGAGCTTTGGATGCGGGAAGGATGAAGGGAAACTGAAGGGTCCGTCCTTAGCCGAGATGCCACATGTCAAAATCTTAAGCCTCTTCCACCGACGAGTGGAATGCACGCGCCACATGCAGCCAAGATTTTGACAAACAAAGTGGACATTTGTCCCACTTGAGAATCGGCTAAAGGGCTTATAAATACCCCCTTTTAGCTCTCACTTGCGACCCTAGAACTCCAAAAATATACCAAAACTCTCTCAAAATTTCGATTGATTCTTGAGAGAAAGAGATTAAGAGATTTCGATATAAGGAAAGACAAGGAGAAGGGTTGTTCGAGCAAGAGGCTAAGGAGGAGAAGAGGAGCTGTAAGATCTGTAGTGTGGTGAAGTCCAAGACAATCAAGTGCTTCTAAAAAAATTGTGAGTTGTGGTTGTGTGTTTTGGATGATGCATGAATTTAAAGTAGTGTAGGTCGTGGAGACGGTTGCACAAGAGTCCTTGGCTGATGGTTGTTCGAGATTCGAGGATGAATCTATGTTGGTGGGGAGAATTGTAACATCCGCGAACCAAAACTGTGCGTTTTGGGGATGGGTGTCGATCGACACCATTAATTTCTGGTTCGACCAGTTCGATTTAATTGTCGATTTTGGTCGGTTTGGTTTAAGGAAAACTATTGAACCGAGATATTTAAAGGATTTGTCGACAGAAGGGTTTTGGGAAAGTTTTTTTGTCGTTGTTTCATCGTTTTGAGAGAAAAAGAGAGAAAGAAGAGTTCTTGAGGTTTTGGGAGGATTGGTGAGATTTCTTGGCTGTTCTTGAGAGATATGGAGCTAGGAAGGTGGTAGAAGCTTTCTAGGAGAGTTGGATTCGTTGTTGTTGGTCAGAATCTTCCTGCAAAGAGGTGAGTGCATGACCATGGCTTATCTAAGCCTGATGTATACACTGTCTTGCTTGTTTGGTGTTGTTTGTGTGTTTGTCTTGCTTGTTATGGTTGCCATAAGGGTTCTACGGAGTTATATGGCTATGGGAATGAGTTTTGGACGGATTGGAGGCTTTGGGAAGCAAGATTCGTCATGCAGCTTCGAGCGGATCGCGACTGCGGGTTTAGTGTCGATCGACACCAGGAGGGTGTCGGTCGACACCCAAGGTTCAGCATCGATCGACACTGTGGGGTAGTGTCAGTCGACACCAATGGCTAGTGGTGGTCGACACTTGGCTGGTGTCGGTCGACACCAATGGCTAGTGTCGGTCGACACTTTGCTAGTGTCGGTCGACACTTTGCTGGTGTCGGTCGACACTTTGCTGGTGTCGGTCGACACTTTGCTGGTGTCGGTCGAAACTTTGTTGGTGTCGGTCGACACTTTGCTGGTGTCGGTCGACACTTTGCTGGTATCGGTCGACATTTTGCTGGTGTCGGTCGACACCTCCCTTCCAGCGAGACGACGATACGTGTTCCCTGGTTTGTTTGTCTTGTTTGTTGTTTGTGTTTGACTTTGGTATCTCAGTTGCTTGTGTGTATAGCCCAATAGATGGGAGGATTGCCTCACTGAGTGTTTATCAAATACTCATGCATCTCAATTTGTGTTTGTGGTGCAGGTAAAGGCAAAGTGTGATCGTGGAATCAAGGCAATGAAAAGAAGGATGTTTTAGGGACTCGATTGGTTGTTGTCTGGCATTGTTAGGTTGCTAGAGTTGGGTCAATAGAATATTGCTAGGTTGCTGGTTCTATGTTTTATGTTGTTTGGTTTATTGGTTAAATTGTTATGGTTTAATACTGGTTATTGAATATTGGTTAATTAATGGTTTATTGGTATTGAATATTTTCTGCTATTTGCTTTGGATGTGGTTAGGTGGCTAGTGGGTATGGGACCACTTGTTTAGAGTATTTATTATTATTATATTTACTATTATTATCTTAAAAAAACGGATCAGGTCGTTTCAGAGGACATGAGACCCATTAAGGAAAGTGGACCCATTGACTGGAATTGGACATGAAGTTTACTAAAAGGTGGCGGTCGGACGTTACATACAGTAATCAATCATTATCTAATTCACAATATAAAATATTAATATAGTTAAATGAGAGTATATTTACTACTTCTCTCTCTTTTGTCAAATGAAAGAATCAAAATGTCATAGACAAAGAGCCGAAGATAAAAAAAAAAAACTGTGCAACCTGTATACTGTTGAACCATTGTTTCGAACTCTTTTAGCCTTTGATTGATAACACATTTAAGGACGGTTGGAGATTTAACCATTCGTTTGGTTACCAATCCGATGAAACGAGTAGTTCAAATAGGTGGTTACTCTACCACCGCTAAAAAAACAGTGAGTTAAGTCAAACAAACCACTTAGTCAAAAAAGTGGTTAGAAGATTAAACGAGGTCGTTGGTAGTCGCCTAAAACTAAGTGAGTGTGTGACCGCTTTGTTTACAAATCGGACGGCTGAAATTTTTTAATTATTTAATATCTTTTATTTTCTTAAAAAATATGTGTTTATCTATTATATTATTTAACCAACCTTTTAAACAAATAATCCTACTCTTATGTGGCATATTACATAAAATACCACTATATTTTAATACAAATATAATAACGGATTCTTAATATTAATTTGTTGTAACTAAAAAACAGAATTTTATTAGTATAGTTATTAAAACAAAACAAATTCACGTAAATAATTATATAGTTATTTTTTAGTATTTATTAATTGTTCTCATTTTATTTTTCAACTCAAAAAATCTTATAAAATCAGAAAATATCACGTAAATATATTATAAATATTTTTCAACAATATGTTAGAACAAGAAAAATTCTTATAAAATTTTTTTATTTTTAATACAAAATATAATAACAGATTCTTAATTTTAATTTGTTGTAACCATAAAACAGATTTTCTATTAATATAATTATTAAAGGGAAAAAAATCACGTAAATATTAATATAAATATTTTTCAACAATATTTTAGAACAACGAAAATTCTTAAAAAACGATTTTTTTTATAGCCCAATATTTTTTGAAATTATTTTAACAGATTTCATTTATTGTTTCAGAAATCTTAGGAAACAATAATAAACTATTTAGAACAATTATAAAACTTAATTTTATTTATAAAACTAAGATTAAATATATTCATCCCTAAATCGTTTAATAATGACATACATATTTTAAAACTAAGATACAACATTGCTTATATTTTTAAATATAAAATATTATATCTAATTTGTTAAATATTTGTTTGCACTGCACATCGACGTAGAGACATTTTATTAAAATGTAAAAAATCACAAGTATTATATTTTCTTTAATATATATAACTAAAAAATAAATCAAGATTTCTAAATATGACCGCTTCAATACAGGTTTTTTTTTCTTTTTAGAATTTTACTATATACTTATATGATTCACGGATTTGAACATTGTATCATGTAGCCAAAACAGGTTGAAATCAGAGTATGAAACTAAGTAAATGAAATGTAAAAGATTACAAAATGTATAGCACGAGAACTATCTATACATTTTCATGTGCTAACTATCTAGAATGAAATATTCTTCAGTCAAGATATACTCACTATTGTTGTTTTTTTAATTGTTTTAATTTTATTTTTCAGACTGGGTACTTACATAATATATTAAGAATTCTTTAACATTTAATAATGAAGAGGCTTAAATCATGATATAATCTGATTGTTTTCCTTTTTTGATTACAAATTATCAAAATCATAACAAGGTATCAAAAGTATAGTGTTTCCAATTTATATAAGTTAATGCTTTTTATTTTGAACTTAATCCGTATTAATAGAATTTATACAAAAAAAATAATTCAGAATATATTTATTCATAAATCAACTCAGAAAATCTCAATTTTCTAATAAAGATATTTTAATCAATTAAAATAAAAAACCCTACTTTCATCAATAGTATCTATAAAACAATTATTCATAACAATAATATTAGATTATAACATGATATTAGCTCTTTTCCTCCAGTTTGGGCAACCAATCTTGGAGTTATCTTCTAAATTAATGTTTGGTTGACAAAAAAAATGTTTGGTTGATATTAGAATAACTAGAAATCCAATCTTTCTTACACATAATTTTAACCTTAATTTTTCAAAAACATCTACACAAACGTTTTTACTAGATAATCGTAATTCATAATTATGATAATTCATAATATTATTTTCCTTAAATAATTATTTTGATCATTCGAACTAAAAATAAAAAGAATTATTCACAGAAAACTATTAAACCTCCACTACCTAAACAGTGCGGGTTACAATTTTTTTTTAGCAAATTTTTTACAACTGATGATTTTATTTTCTAAAAGATTTAGTTCATTCACAAATTCATTCAAAATTTGAGAGGATTTAATATATATATAATTTAATATAATGAGATGATTAAAAAATCGACTAAATTTTCTATCGTAGGAGAGGTAATATATTGTTCTGTCACACTATTCAAAACATATATATATATATATATATATATATTTACGGGTTAACTTATTTGATACTTATAAATCTTCAAATTTTATGATTTTTCACTAAGATCGATGAGTTTTAGTAAAAAATCTATTTTATTATACTACATTCTACCTTCCACTCATAGAATTTTATTGCACTTTAATTCATTTTTTACGTTGACTCAATACCGCTACAAATAGTAAATCGGATCACGAGTAAATAAGAGTTTTCTTGATTCTACCAATTCAAAAAAATTTAAGCAATTATACCCAAAACCTAATAATGGTAAGTCGTTAAGTTTATTATACCGACTATAGTCGAAACCGGAGTATGAAACTAAGTAAATTAAATTTATAAATTATTAAATCAGTAGAATAAATCAAATAAAGATAATACTATTATTATGTAGCTAATAAATCAAAATTTACGTAAATATTTCCCCACACTGCACAGTGCGGGTTATCATCTAGTTTATGTTATTTACTTAATTTAAAATGAAATTTAAAAAGTTAAGGTATTTTTTGTTATTTTTTTACATTAATATTTTTACCAATCATAACTATTATTTAACTGCTCATTTTAATTCAATCATCTTTTCTCTTCCATCTTTTCTAACCGCTTACTATACAATCGCTAAAAAAAACTAACCGCCTCATTTAAAAGATGTTTTAAAAAATTTAGCCTCCTCATCTTTAGTATTCCAAACTAAATATCTTCTACAACAACTCAAAATCAGTTTTAGCTAGTCAAACAAACTATGATACAAATATACAAAACAGATTACAAAATTATTGTTTAACTAATTTATGATGATGATTTAGGGGTGGAAATTAATTATAACATTTAAAATCAGTGATTGGGAAAGAAAAGGGTAAAAAACCGCTGATAATCAAAAAATATATAGAGATACTAAATTATACAATTACAAATAAATAATTTATAAAAATTAAATATGTCTTTGATGGATCAATAAAATAAAACTAGAATGTGTTGCTCTCCTTGTCTGACACATCAGCTTTTATATTGAAGAAGAGACTGACACATCGGTTAAATTCATTAGCCTATCAAATTAAAACAATTAATACAGATCAGCTTTTTCGTAGGTGGACACATAATTGTTTTTTTTTCCTTAAAATCAACAGATTTAATAGTCGATTTATTCTTCTTCCTATCGATCGGTTTCCGCTTAATTGAACAAATACTTTTGGGAATATTTGATTGTTCGATTTAGGGATTCCGATTTGCAGTATGATTTTGGGTACTTTTGTGATTCTGGGTTTGGTTTTGGTGTGACATATGATTCATCGATTCTCAGAAGCTCTCAGAATTTCACTTACGTAGCTAGCTTCGTAAAGCTATCATGGTGGCTCACGGTTGCAACTTCTCCGGTTGTGTCAGTTAAGCTTTGTAACGCCCATGAACTGAGTTGCAGTTTCGGCGACACCAAGGGGTTGTCGCTTGACACCATATTGTTCTAAGGTTGTCGGTTTGATTTTTTCTCCATTTTTGTGTGGTTTAGTGGTTTTGGAGAAACCCTTAAGTTCCCTATAAAAGGGAAGATGCCTTGTTCGGTTGAGGGGTTCCCTTCCCAGCCGTTTTCCTGCCCTAGAGAAGAGAAGAGGTTTATTTGGGTATACTAGGAGGTTAGGGAGGTCAGGAGATGGTTTTGTGGATGAGAATGAAGGATAGAGGCGATGATGTGGCTTGGAGGAGGACAAGGGAGCATTGGTGGTGGTGAGTTGTTGCTCCTTCCTCAGATTTCGTCCATAAACCAAGGTAAGTGGTTGCTGTTAGGCTTATATAGGGTTTTGGAATGATTGTGATGGATTTGTGATGGGTAAGATGGATTGAGAAGAATCCATAGGTTGTTTTCCTTGGTTGTTGCCTTGTGAGGTTATTTTTTTTGTGATTATTCATATGGGAAGCGAGTATTATGGAAGAGTTAGGGTTTTTCGGCCAAAAGGGGCTGAAGGAGAAGCCTAGATCGTGGTTGCAGGCATGGTGTCGGTCGACACCAACACTCGCGTACGGATAGCAAAAACTGGTTCGAAATGGCTATTTCAGGGCAACGTTTGGAGGATGAAACAGATTCCGATTTGGCTGAAATTGGGTAGGTAGCTTCGTGGTGCTACAAGCTTCATTTCCAACGGTGAGTTTGTGAAATGAACGGTTAGTTTGTGTTTTAGTTAAGTGTTTGTATTGTGGTCTGGCATAGACAGTTTTGTGGTAAGGTATAGTGTTGCTCGACATTAGCATGTTGTTGTCTGTTTGGGTCATAGGAAGACAGCTGGAGTTAGTTTTGGATGAGGAGAGATCTATGAAAGTGATGTCGTGGGCATCAGGGCCACTAGAGGAATTGATAGTGAATTGGAGTATTCGTGGGAAGTGTTGTCTGTGGCTGGACGGAATTAAATATTCCAGCCCACCTCTCTTGTTACTCAGTCGCTAGGGGTTGTTGGTTGTGTTTGTGGGATTTTTTGTAAGGAGCGATTTTTACGTCGTTTGTCTCGTTGGAATTATGGGGTTCCGGTGAGATCGTTTCCTGTGGATCCTGTGTGATGATTGGGAATCCGGGTACGATCGTTTCAGTTTGGTATCAGAGTGTATACGGTTCTAGGACAGACTCTATAATGGTTATAGACTTGTCTAGGTCGTTTAGATGCAATAAGTGCTACGGAAAAAAACACAGAGATGTTGTTGAGATATTTGGTCCCGAAGTGATCAAGTAGGAAAGAAATTGTTTGGTGTTCGAGAAGTTAAGTCAGGATCTTACTTCATTGTAGTGGCTTGGAGTGAGACTGTGTTTAGTGTGGGTGCCACTTCAACGGGTGTTGTGAGTGTGGCAACAGGTTGCGCAGTCCCAATGGACCGTATTACAAATTTGTTTTTGACAATGCTGGTGGGAGAGGATTTAATAAGATGATTAGTTCTTATGAAATCCTGATGTATAGTAGGTTGAATGATTATTCGATTATGAAAATGGAAAGTTTCCAAAAATAGAAAGTTTCTAAAAATGGAAAGTCCTATGAATAGTTAGGACTTGTCTACTTTCGGAAAGGGTATTTGAAATGCCTGGAGTGAGTGGCAGGAATGTTTAGAGGGTGACCTGAAGAGTGGTCACAGTTAAGATGATCAGTTCTCAAGGATTTTTGGTTGATTGGTGAAGTTACGGTGCTAAGAGAATATGCGGGTTCTAAAAATGGGAAGTTTTATGAATAGTTAAAACTTACCTAATTTTGGGAGGTGGGTGGATAAACAGCCTTAGTGGCAGGGATGTTTGGGGTTGGCCTGAATAGTGGTCATGATGGTGTTGATATTCCAGTGAGGAAATATGGTGGTTGGTTGGACATTGCGATGTTTTACGCGAACCACGGGAGGTGGTTCCGGTCGGGAGATGCTTATAGACGTTAGGACTTGTTTGCTCATGAGGAGATGATTAGTTCTCCTGGAGAAATGATTAGTTCTCCGGAGGAGATGATTAGTTCTCCTGGAGAGATGATTAGTTCTCCTGGAGAGATGACTAGTTCTCCTGAGGAGATGATTAGTTCCCTTGGTGCACCACGGGCTTGACGGGTTGTGACCTTAAGAGCGGCAGAGGAGATGATTAGTTCTCCTAGGGGATGATTAGTTATCCGATTGGAGAATTTTGTTGTTTTTGATTAAATAGCTTGATATAACAAGGATTCTTTTCTTTGTGGTGAATTTCGAGATACAAGTTTTCGATTACAAATGTTCCTATGTGGGTTTTGTTGCTCTCTACAGCTCTACGATGTCCATTAATGGTGAAAGCTTGATTATAGACAAAGATGAAGAAGTTTGGGTGAGTAGATGTTTTTTTTTTTTTTGAAATTTTTTTTGCTATATAGAGATAAAACAAAATGTCTAACTTTTGTAATTTTTATTTTTACTTTGTAATATAATCTTTTGTGTCGTGAGTTCACATAATATAATAAATTATGATACTTTTAATATATCAGTTTATCTAAAAACCTGATAAATTATAAATTAGATATAATTAAAAAATAATGTAAAAATACATAATACTATATTACTGTGTAAATACATAAAAACTAGAGAAATACCCTAAAATAGCACTAAAACAAGTTTTATGGACAACTATAGCACACATTTCATAAATTTCCAAAAATAGCACTATTAAACACATTAAAATATTTAAAATTAATTTTTAGAATTTTTTTTTTTAGGTTTGGTTTCTTAATTTCACATTTAGGGTATAGTTTTGAGGGGTAGAGTTTAGTATTTTGAATTTAGGATTTAATTTTGAAATATTATTTGGTGCTATTTTTCGAATTCTAGTGATATTGTGCTAAGTTTGGAAAAAAACTTATTTTGGTGCTATTTTTGAGAATCTCCCTAAAACTATCTACCTATTACAATATATATATATATATATATACGTGTTATTAAAAAAATGCTATGGATAATGAAATTAATAGTAGAATTATTTTTGTTGTTAAATAAATAACAATCGGAAAAGTAAAATCGTAATTATTAATACAATAATAATAACACGGAACAAAACCGCTATCTAAAGTACCAAAGTTATCGTTGCGGACGATCTCATAGCTTTTGTTATAACGCTATCACATTGTTAGATAGCGTTTTTAACGCACTATTAATATCCTATTTTCTTCTAGTGACAGATATGAAAATGTTCCCTTTCGTGTATGATGAAATTTGTGACCTGGTGGCTTTGAGTATGGGTTTTGGATTGTGTTTTTTCTATTGCTCCTTAGTCCGTTGATGTCTACTGCAAGCTTCTCGTCAAGGAGACTAAAAGGCTGGTTCTAATATTTTTATGCTTTTGTTTTTCTGTTTGTTGGCTGAATGGTTTATTGAGATTTGGTCGTTTTTGTGATAACTTTGGAAGCTTTACTGTTTTTTTGGTGAGGTTGCAGGTAAGCTCATGGTAGTTGGTGAGCTTTCAGCAGATGAAAGATGGTGTTAGATAGTGCTTTTAATAGATGGGGATAGTGTTATCTAGTGTTGAGGTTGCAGAAAAATCACTTTCCCTTACATTCACTTTCTTAGTAGGACACGAGAGTAATGTACATATAGTATATTAAGTATTTGGATGACTTGTTGAGATTGGATTTAAGACCTTAGACTTGCTTTTTAAATTGTATTGATACTTTATTTTTGAAAAAAATAGTGAGGGAGCTCGAAATGGCAATATTTCGGTAGAGGTAACGCTAAGGTTCAATTCAGCAAAGAGATCAACAACCTCGTCAACCATAACTCTTACAAGCATTTTGGTATTGTTCAACTATTGCTCACTTATACAGTAAGCAACTACATAACTCTTACAAGCATTTTGGCATTAAATGAATTGTCTCATTCCAACTATGAATGTTTTTCTCTTTTATCTGTTTTGATTACTTCTAGAACCGAATATTATTTTGTCTCTCGAAAAACTGATGTTTGGTTTCTCTCAGTGTGAACTGGACCTGAGTTTTCTTGTTTTAAACTGCAGGTGAAAGTAGAGAACAGTGTCTGGAAAGTTGATGTGATTTGGACATAATTTATCTGTTTCAAAGATCCCTTTTGTTGTTTTTAATCCTTTGTTATTGTAACTTTTGAACAATGTAATCTGGGAGTACAACTATTTACCTGGAGCTGAGTACATTAACTAGAATTATTTACTATTTCTTCTCTTTTCTGATTTAAAGAGNTCTAAAATGAACTTGTATGAAATAAAATAAATATTGTACTAGTAAAAGATAGAAATGTGAAATTATATTTCACATATTTTTTATTACCAAAATAACTTGTAACAGCAATACAATAAAAATTCTTATCTGAATTTAGAAGAAATTTGGAAAGTAAATCCTCAGCATCTGGAGTACAACTTCTTCTTCTCCAGTTGTAAGATCAGGGTTAAATTCTCCTTCATCGTAAAAAAACAGTTTGTTCAGATCGAAATCACGTTTGACACGATAATGAATCATGTAAACAGGTAGCTCTTCCTTCTCTTGACTTTCCTCTTTCTTCATTTTGTTTGATTTTATAATTTTTGTGTATTGTTAAAAAGAAGAAGCAATGATGGAAACTTTATATTGTGTCATACACGTAGAAAGATACATAAATATTAAATATAGTTAATTGTTAGCAATATCTAGAGTCACTCATTAAACAACACATAGAATTCTGAACTTGTTGACTAAAAATAATA
>NC_025695.1:20478474-20479093 GCF_000633955.1 Camelina sativa | reverse complement strand
TGTTGCACACCAGGACCGTCACCCCTGACGGTGTGAGCCTACTTGACTCCACACTCGTCTGGGTTCGGCTCTGATACCACTTGTAACATCCCAACTACCACCTTTTAGTGGGCCCATGTCCACTTCCAGTCCATGGGCCCACCTTTCTTAATGGGCTTCACGTCCTCTCACAAGGCCCGTGAGCCCACTCATATACGACGGCCGGTTTGCTACGTCTGGGAGGGTTTAAAGACTTATTACCGTCCCTAAAAATCACCACATGATTATTCCATGTGTTTTGTCTTCACTATCACAGTTCCGACAGTCACTTCCCAGAAGGTCACCCATCATGAGATTACTCCAGCTTAAGCACGTTTAACTCTGGAATTATCACGTTTGACACGATAATGAATCATGTAAACAGGTAGCTCTTCCTTCTCTTGACTTTCCTCTTTCTTCATTTTGTTTGATTTTATAATTTTTGTGTATTGTTAAAAAGAAGAAGCAATGATGGAAACTTTATATTGTGTCATACACGTAGAAAGATACATAAATATTAAATATAGTTAATTGTTAGCAATATCTAGAGTCACTCATTAAACAACACATAGAATTCTGAACTTGTTGACTAAAAATAATA
>NC_025695.1:20477555-20478246 GCF_000633955.1 Camelina sativa | reverse complement strand
TGACGAAGAAGGAAACGAGACATTTTCTGGAAAAATAGGAGTGTTTCCTTTTGTTACTATGGAACCTGCTAAGAGGCGAAGCAAGAATAGAGATGCTGGAACTCTAGAGGTAAAAGCTTCAAATTCTGTGAAAAGAGAAGATATCAAAGCATGTTTGATTGAAAAAGTCATTCCGATAATTTATGAAAGATGGCCAATTGAAGATCGAGGGAAGACTATTTTCATCCAACAAGACAATGCAAGAACACATGTTGAGTGTGACGATAAAGAATTTCAAGAAGCTGCTTCTAAAAATGGTTTTGATATACGTCTGATGTGTCAACCTTCCAATTCACCGGATCTAAATATTTTAGATCTTGGATTTTTAGTGCCATTCAGCCACTGCAACACAAGACATGCCCCAAAACCGTAGAAGATCTTATTCATGCTGTGGAGGAATCATTTGAAGAATATCCAACAAAAAAGGTAAATTATATTTTTTTGACTCTCCAATTATGCATGAAAGAGATCATGAAAATTGGAGGATCAAACAAATATAAAATCCCACATATGAAAAAATCTACACTTGATAGGGAAAATCGTCTTCCTCTTCAAATAAGTTGTGATGTTTCGCTTGTCCAAAACGTCATGGATACTCTAGCATTATCGTCTTCATGAGTTTATGTATTTAAATTTTTGGACTCTTTGTTGG
>NC_025695.1:20463952-20476892 GCF_000633955.1 Camelina sativa | reverse complement strand
TGTTGCACACCAGGACCGTCACCCCTGACGGTGTGAGCCTACTTGACTCCACACTCGTCTGGGTTCGGCTCTGATACCACTTGTAACATCCCAACTACCACCTTTTAGTGGGCCCATGTCCACTTCCAGTCCATGGGCCCACCTTTCTTAATGGGCTTCACGTCCTCTCACAAGGCCCGTGAGCCCACTCATATACGACGGCCGGTTTGCTACGTCTGGGAGGGTTTAAAGACTTATTACCGTCCCTAAAAATCACCACATGATTATTCCATGTGTTTTGTCTTCACTATCACAGTTCCGACAGTCACTTCCCAGAAGGTCACCCATCATGAGATTACTCCAGCTTAAGCACGTTTAACTCTGGAATTATCACGTTTGACACGATAATGAATCATGTAAACAGGTAGCTCTTCCTTCTCTTGACTTTCCTCTTTCTTCATTTTGTTTGATTTTATAATTTTTGTGTATTGTTAAAAAGAAGAAGCAATGATGGAAACTTTATATTGTGTCATACACGTAGAAAGATACATAAATATTAAATATAGTTAATTGTTAGCAATATCTAGAGTCACTCATTAAACAACACATAGAATTCTGAACTTGTTGACTAAAAATAATAAAAGGGTAAATAAGTTATTTTAGAGTGATAGTTATATGGGTAAGTGAGAACGTCAGATATTTTGACAAAAAAAAAATCTATAACGACAGGTATTCACGATCGGAGGGAGTATCTGTTTTGATTACTTCTAGAACCGAATATTATTTTGTCTCTTGAAAAACTGATGTTTGGTTTCTCTTAGTGTGAACTGGACCTGAGTTTTCTTCTTTTAAACTGCAGGTGAAAGTAGAGAACAGTGTCTGGAAAGTTGATGTGATTTGGACATAATTTCTCTGTTTCAAAGATCCCTTTTGTTGTTTTAAATCCTTTGTTATTGTAACTTTTGAACAATGTAATCTGGGAGTACAACTATTTACCTGGAGCTAAGTACATTAACTAGAATTATTTACTCTTTCTTCTCTTTTCTGATTTAAAGAATAGCGTTGAGGCAAAATGGTGAAACTCATGTTCAAAATGAGCAAAGTACTTTTTTTAATGTTATGATTTTGCTGCATTTTAATGTATTATTCGTTACTCTTTTATCAACAATTTTTTACATTTCTTTTTATTCAAAAAAATAAAGAATAAATTTCAATTATAGTAGATAAAAAAACAATTTATTAGAAATCAAGATAACATTCAACCTTTGTAATACCCCGACCGTCACCTCTTAGTGGGATCCATGTCCACTTCTAGTCTATGGACCCACCTTTCTTAATGGGCCTCACGTCTTCTCACTAGGTCCGTGAGCCGACCCATATCTGACGGCCGGTTTGCTACGTCCGAGAGGTTTTAAAGACTTGTTACCATCCCTAAAAATCACCACATGATTTTTCCTTGTGTTTTGTCATCACTAGCACAGTTCCGACATTCACTTCCCAGAATGTCACCCATCCTAAGATTACTCCAGCTCAAGCACGCTTAACTCTGGAGTTCTCTCAGGACCCTTGAGCGAAACGATAAGTGCACTTTAGTGACATAGGTGGTCAAATCAATTCTTTTAAACCTCTCTGCATATCTCTGAAATCGGGGGAGGGTCACAATTCACCCCCACTAACCGATCACAACGTCCTTGTTGCACACCAGGACCGTCACCCCTGACGGTGTGAGCCTACTTGACTCCACACTCGTCTGGGTTCGGCTCTGATACCACTTGTAACATCCCAACTACCACCTTTTAGTGGGCCCATGTCCACTTCCAGTCCATGGGCCCACCTTTCTTAATGGGCTTCACGTCCTCTCACAAGGCCCGTGAGCCCACTCATATACGACGGCCGGTTTGCTACGTCTGGGAGGGTTTAAAGACTTATTACCGTCCCTAAAAATCACCACATGATTATTCCATGTGTTTTGTCTTCACTATCACAGTTCCGACAGTCACTTCCCAGAAGGTCACCCATCATGAGATTACTCCAGCTTAAGCACGTTTAACTCTGGAATTATCACGTTTGACACGATAATGAATCATGTAAACAGGTAGCTCTTCCTTCTCTTGACTTTCCTCTTTCTTCATTTTGTTTGATTTTATAATTTTTGTGTATTGTTAAAAAGAAGAAGCAATGATGGAAACTTTATATTGTGTCATACACGTAGAAAGATACATAAATATTAAATATAGTTAATTGTTAGCAATATCTAGAGTCACTCATTAAACAACACATAGAATTCTGAACTTGTTGACTAAAAATAATAGAAGGGTAAATAAGTCATTTTAGAGTGATAGTTATATGGGTAAGTGAGAACGTCAGATATTTTGACAAAAAAAAAATCTATAACGACAGGTATTCACGATCGGAGGGAGTATCTGTTTTGATTACTTCTAGAACCGAATATTATTTTGTCTCTTGAAAAACTGATGTTTGGTTTCTCTTAGTGTGAACTGGACCTGAGTTTTCTTCTTTTAAACTGCAGGTGAAAGTAGAGAACAGTGTCTGGAAAGTTGATGTGATTTGGACATAATTTATCTGTTTCAAAGATCCCTTTTGTTGTTTTTAATCCTTTGTTATTGTAACTTTTGAACAATGTAATCTGGGAGTACAACTATTTACCTGGAGCTAAGTACATTAACTAGAATTATTTACTCTTTCTTCTCTTTTCTGATTTAAAGAATAGCGTTGAGGCAAAATGGTGAAACTCATGTTCAAAATGAGCAAAGTACTTTTTTTAATGTTATGATTTTGCTGCATTTTAATGTATTATTCGTTACTCTTTTATCAACAATTTTTTACATTTCTTTTTATTCAAAAAAATAAAGAATAAATTTCAATTATAGTAGATAAAAAAACAATTTATTAGAAATCAAGATAACATTCAACCTTTGTAATACCCCGACCGTCACCTCTTAGTGGGATCCATGTCCACTTCTAGTCTATGGACCCACCTTTCTTAATGGGCCTCACGTCTTCTCACTAGGTCCGTGAGCCGACCCATATCTGACGGCCGGTTTGCTACGTCCGAGAGGTTTTAAAGACTTGTTACCATCCCTAAAAATCACCACATGATTTTTCCTTGTGTTTTGTCATCACTAGCACAGTTCCGACATTCACTTCCCAGAATGTCACCCATCCTAAGATTACTCCAGCTCAAGCACGCTTAACTCTGGAGTTCTCTCAGGACCCTTGAGCGAAACGATAAGTGCACTTTAGTGACATAGGTGGTCAAATCAATTCTTTTAAACCTCTCTGCATATCTCTGAAATCGGGGGAGGGTCACAATTCACCCCCACTAACCGATCACAACGTCCTTGTTGCACACCAGGACCGTCACCCCTGACGGTGTGAGCCTACTTGACTCCACACTCGTCTGGGTTCGGCTCTGATACCACTTGTAACATCCCAACTACCACCTTTTAGTGGGCCCATGTCCACTTCCAGTCCATGGGCCCACCTTTCTTAATGGGCTTCACGTCCTCTCACAAGGCCCGTGAGCCCACTCATATACGACGGCCGGTTTGCTACGTCTGGGAGGGTTTAAAGACTTATTACCGTCCCTAAAAATCACCACATGATTATTCCATGTGTTTTGTCTTCACTATCACAGTTCCGACAGTCACTTCCCAGAAGGTCACCCATCATGAGATTACTCCAGCTTAAGCACGTTTAACTCTGGAATTATCACGTTTGACACGATAATGAATCATGTAAACAGGTAGCTCTTCCTTCTCTTGACTTTCCTCTTTCTTCATTTTGTTTGATTTTATAATTTTTGTGTATTGTTAAAAAGAAGAAGCAATGATGGAAACTTTATATTGTGTCATACACGTAGAAAGATACATAAATATTAAATATAGTTAATTGTTAGCAATATCTAGAGTCACTCATTAAACAACACATAGAATTCTGAACTTGTTGACTAAAAATAATAGAAGGGTAAATAAGTCATTTTAGAGTGATAGTTATATGGGTAAGTGAGAACGTCAGATATTTTGACAAAAAAAAAATCTATAACGACAGGTATTCACGATCGGAGGGAGTATCTGTTTTGATTACTTCTAGAACCGAATATTATTTTGTCTC
The DNA here is from genome assembly GCF_000633955.1 of Camelina sativa. Lineage (NCBI taxonomy): Eukaryota > Viridiplantae > Streptophyta > Magnoliopsida > Brassicales > Brassicaceae > Camelina > Camelina sativa. Next base: position 20,472,779 of record NC_025695.1, on the reverse strand, counting down.
TTGAAAAACTGATGTTTGGTTTCTCTTAGTGTGAACTGGACCTGAGTTTTCTTCTTTTAAACTGCAGGTGAAAGTAGAGAACAGTGTCTGGAAAGTTGATGTGATTTGGACATAATTTATCTGTTTCAAAGATCCCTTTTGTTGTTTTTAATCCTTTGTTATTGTAACTTTTGAACAATGTAATCTGGGAGTACAACTATTTACCTGGAGCTAAGTACATTAACTAGAATTATTTACTCTTTCTTCTCTTTTCTGATTTAAAGAATAGCGTTGAGGCAAAATGGTGAAACTCATGTTCAAAATGAGCAAAGTACTTTTTTTAATGTTATGATTTTGCTGCATTTTAATGTATTATTCGTTACTCTTTTATCAACAATTTTTTACATTTCTTTTTATTCAAAAAAATAAAGAATAAATTTCAATTATAGTAGATAAAAAAACAATTTATTAGAAATCAAGATAACATTCAACCTTTGTAATACCCCGACCGTCACCTCTTAGTGGGCTCCATGTCCACTTCTAGTCTATGGACCCACCTTTCTTAATGGGCCTCACGTCTTCTCACTAGGTCCGTGAGCCGACCCATATCTGACGGCCGGTTTGCTACGTCCGAGAGGTTTTAAAGACTTGTTACCATCCCTAAAAATCACCACATGATTTTTCCTTGTGTTTTGTCATCACTAGCACAGTTCCGACATTCACTTCCCAGAATGTCACCCATCCTAAGATTACTCCAGCTCAAGCACGCTTAACTCTGGAGTTCTCTCAGGACCCTTGAGCGAAACGATAAGTGCACTTTAGTGACATAGGTGGTCAAATCAATTCTTTTAAACCTCTCTGCATATCTCTGAAATCGGGGGAGGGTCACAATTCACCCCCACTAACCGATCACAACGTCCTTGTTGCACACCAGGACCGTCACCCCTGACGGTGTGAGCCTACTTGACTCCACACTCGTCTGGGTTCGGCTCTGATACCACTTGTAACATCCCAACTACCACCTTTTAGTGGGCCCATGTCCACTTCCAGTCCATGGGCCCACCTTTCTTAATGGGCTTCACGTCCTCTCACAAGGCCCGTGAGCCCACTCATATACGACGGCCGGTTTGCTACGTCTGGGAGGGTTTAAAGACTTATTACCGTCCCTAAAAATCACCACATGATTATTCCATGTGTTTTGTCTTCACTATCACAGTTCCGACAGTCACTTCCCAAAAGGTCACCCATCATGAGATTACTCCAGCTTAAGCACGTTTAACTCTGGAATTATCTCAGGACCATTAACTGAAAAGATAATTGCACTTTGGTGACATAGGTGGTCAAATCAATTCTTTTAAATCTATCCACATGTCTCTGAAAACGGGGTATCACAACCTTGCATACGATAGTGCTGAACGTGAGAAATTATATTTACTTTGTTTTTTACCAAATGATAATTATATTTTCTATAGATTATACAATCGGCTCACAATGTATTAGAATATAAAAATATATGTTAGTTAGACAAAATACCTTTTTTAATTGAGTTTAAACAACATAAAATAAATTATGAATTTAAAAGTGATAAAATAAAATAAATTAAAAATAACCCGCGGATACCAATCTAGTAAATCATAAATAGGCCTGGACATTCAGACACCCGTTTGGATTCAGGTTCGGGTGTATGGGTTTTCGGGTTTTCAGGTTTAGAGATATAAAACCCGATCGGGTATTCTATAGTATCGGGACAGGTTTGGATCAGGTAGCATCGGGTTCGGTTAATTTTGGGTAACACTCGAACCTGATATAAATATCGGATAACCGATGGTGTTTGGTTATTGAAAACCGAATTGCATAATAAACCCGAAATAAGCCCGAACACTCGATGTACCTGTGAACATTTGCACTTTCAATACACAAAATTACAAACATAAAAACATAGAGAAGAAAGAGTAAAAGAGATAGAAATGTAAATCCAATAAACTTAAAAGGAGTTTCATATCATTAATCCAATAAACTTAAAAAAGGAGTTTCATGTCATTAATCCAAAACTTAGAAAGAGTAGTAGTCTAGTAGAGTAGAATGACATAAAACTGAATAGCAAAACCGATTGACTGATTGACCAAAACTAAAGAGTATGATAGATTTGTTCAAATCTTTAAGAGTTAAAAGAGAAGAGAGAATGTAACAAAGAGACTGATACTAAAAACTCTTGAAGAGAAAACGCCAGCTGTCCCTGTGAAATGTAATGTGAATTACATCAATATTCAAAAGCAAGAAACAAAAAATGTGACAAGTGAAATCAGAAAACATTAAAACGACCCGAGCCGTTTTTTTATAATAAATAATAATAATAATCTGAGCTAGTGGTCCCACTAGACACCTAATCACAATCAAACCAAGCAGCGAAAAATAATCAACAAATATCACTATCCAATAAATATCCAATAATTAAATAATCAATATTAAATCCTAGCAATTATCCAATAACCAATAACATGAAACAAAGAACCAGCAACCTAGCAATATTCTATTGACCCAACTCTAGCAACCTAACAGAAGCCAGACAACAACCAATCGAGCTACTAGAACATCCTCCTCTTCATTGCCTTGATTCCACGATCACATTTTGCCTTTACCTGCACCGCAACACATATGAGATGCGTGAATATTTCATAAATACTCAGTGAGGTAATCCTCCCATCTACTTGGCTATACACACAAGCAACAGAGATATCTCTAACCATCAAACAACAATCAATAACCAAACAACAAACCAGACATCTGCATCAACCGACACCAACTAGGTACGCATCGACCGACACAAGCTTGCATCGACTGATGCAAGGTTCACTAGCATCGACTGACACTCACACTGCATCGACCCAAGCATGCTCGATATTGCACATGCCGAGGATCGTTTTTCCCCGAAGCTTCTCACTGGATCTCCGTCCCTAAACCACCAATAACACAAAACCAATGCCACAAAAAACTTCCCAAAGTCTCTTGCGACTCAACAACGTTCTAAACAAGCCATATATCACATAAACAAGCAGATCAGAGAAAATCTCAAGCTTAGATAAGCCATGGTCATGCACTCACCTTTGCCAAAGAAGATTCTGAACCACAAACAATAAGATACACGCTCCTAGGAAGCTCCTACAACGATCCCAGCTACAGATCTTTACATGAACAGCCTCAAAACTCCAAGAACTCTCAAGAGCACTCACAAAACTCTTTCTCTCTTTCTTTTTCTCCAGAAACGGCCAAACTCGGTCAAACCCTCGAGTTTTTGCTTTTATAAGCGCTCCCAGGGTTTTCCTAACCCCAAAACGCAACGTTTAATTTAAACTCGGGATTCCGGTTCGCGAATGTTACAATTCTCCCCCACCAACATAGATTCGTCCTCGAATCTCGAACAACCATCAGCCAAACACTCTCGTGCAACCGTCTCCACGGCCCACACTATTCCAACCGATCTACGAAAGTCACCTCTAGATGATAAAATCGTGTTCCAGGCATTATTTGCTCTTGACTTTTGGACTTTCCTTTACTCATAGGTCTCGACCTTGAGGTTTTATCGGCTTCTCATCAGGGTGAAACCTGCATGCCATAATGTTGGCTCCTCATCGGGCCTAAGCCCGCATGTCATAATATATAAGGAAGTCCAATATTCGTCTCTCGGGTTACCACCCTACAGCGCGCCCCCGGATCGTCATCCGAAGTCAATATACCAACCATACCCTCAAGACACAAAGTCTTAGAATATGGCGGTACTAGGAGAACTAAAGTCCCACTAGAGTCGTTCAAGACCACTGTCCTTAGAGCAAACAATTCTGAACACGTCTGAGTTTTATCCCTACTAGGTTTCCTTCTCGTGGCTCGCGATGAAAAACACAATGTCCTACCAACCACATATCCCCTCACTGGAATACCTCATGACCAAACAAGGATCATCAAAATGCCACAAGGGCCGCCACAAAGGCCAACAAATGTTCTAAACAGGACCGCCACAAAGTCCAAACAAATGTCCTAAACAGGAACACCACAAAGGCCAAACAATGTCCTAAATAGGACCGTCACAAAGACCACTTGTCCCAAAGGACCATCACGAAGATCATACATCCCGAAGGACCATCACGAAGGATTGCCTAAACAAGCCACACGTCCTGTAGGACCGTCACGAAGACCACACATCCCGAAGGACCGCCTAAACAAGTAACATTGGCTAAACAACCCGCCACAGAGGCTACAAAATTGGCTAAAAAGCCCGCCACAAAGGCCACACAATGGCTAAACAACCCGCCACAAATTCCAAATAATGGCTAAACAGCCCGCAATAAAGGCCACACAATGTCTCGATAGACCGCCACACACGGGCACACAATGACTCAACATTCCGCCACAAAGGCTACCCAAGCCCCTCCAAGGTTCACAACCACTAAAAATGGGCAAATTTTAACTCCCATAAACCTTTCTATTTTAGAACGTTCTACTTTCGGAAAGTTTCCTCTTTTAAAATCTTCTGTTTCAGGAACTTTCCTTCTTAAACCATACCTCACGGAATTTCATATCCCAAACACCACCTCATCTCGTTGCTTAGTCGCAAAACCAACCACCCCTAAGCGACCAAGTAACAAGAGAGATGGGTTGGAATACTCCATTCCCGCTCCAGCCACAGACTACAACTGGGACCAGGCTAGACAAATTCAAGTCGAGACCTGCTTCTCAAACCAATTCTTGAACATTGCCTTCATCCTCGCCTCTAGCTCCCAAGTCTACTCCTCAACACCATCACAGTCCCATAGGACTCTAGTCAAAGGAATCTTTTTCTTCCAAAGTTCCTTGATTCTCCTCTCGAGAACCCTCACTGGTCTCGCTTCCAAGGTCATGTTAGGCTGAAGATCCTCAAGAATCTTAGCCAACAACTGATCATCCTCGCGGAGACAATTCCGCAACATATACAGATGGAAGACCTTGTGGAACGCATGCATTACCTTAGGTAACTTCAGCCTATATGATATCGGTCCCACCCGCTCAATCACCCTGAACGGACCCATATACCTCAGACTCAACTTAGTCTCTGTCAATGACCTGTTCGGACCCTGCAACATGGCTATCTTGAGGTACACTTTGTCTCCCACCTGAAACTCAAGATCTCTCCTCCTCTTATCGGCATAACTCCTCTGCCGATCCTGAGCTTCCTTCATGTTCAGCTTGAGTACCTGAATCTTCTCTGAGGTCTCCTAAACAAAACTCGCTCCGTACATGCTCCTCTCCCCCATCTGAGTCTAGCATAACGGTCTACGACATGGCCTCCCATACAACGCCTCCCATACAACGCCTCATAAGGAGCCATCCTAATACTCGCGTGGTAGCTGTTGCTGTAAGCAACCTCTACCAAGGTCAGTTGATCTGCCCAATGGCCACCCCAATACAGCACACACATCCTTAGCAAATCCTTCAGCGTCTGAATCGTCTTCTCTGACTACCCATATTTCTGGGGATGATAAGATGTACTCATATGCACCTAAGTGCCCATCTCTACCTTGAACGCTCTCCAGAATACCAAAGTGAACTTGGAATCCCTATCAGACGCAATACTCGATGTCACCCCATGCAACCTGCTTATCTCCTTCACATATTTCTTAGCCAAGACCGCTGCTCCATCAGTCTTCTTAATGGCCAGAAAATGTGTCGGCTTAGTCAACCAGCCCACAATGACCCAAATAGCATCAAAGGTCCGAGACACTGAAAATCCTACCACGAAGTCCATCATGATCATATCCCACTTCCACTCTGGAATGGGCAGAGTCTTCAGCAATCCACCTGGAACCTGATGCTTAGCCTTCAGTAGCTGACACACATCACACTTCGCGACCAAACTATTTACATCTTTCTTCCTCCCGACCCAGTGATAGTACCTCTTGAGATCACGGTACATCTTAGTCGCTCCTGGATGAATAAAAAACATGCTCGCATGAGCCTCTCTCAGGATCTCTTGCCTCAACTCCTCATCCTTAGGCACACAAATCCGCCCACACAAATCCGCCCGTGCACCAAAATAGTACCATTAGCAGAGACCTGATACTCTGAATTGACATCCTTAGAGGCACTCACCAGCCCCAAGTCTTTCTCCTGAGCTAACCACACTCTGCTCAAAAGATCTACTCTATCAGCTTCCACCAAATCCAACAGCTCCTGAGAAACTGCACACAAACTCAATGCACTGATTTCTCTTACCAGAGACTCCATGTCTTGCTCCTAAGTCGAAGTCGCCCGCTTCCGACATAGAGCATCTGTAACCAAGTTAGCCTTACTAGGGTGGTAGGCTATTGATAACTCTCTAATTTACATGTTTTAAGCATTCTTTTTTGCCCATATTCGGCATTTTATTTATCTTAACCTTAGCAGTTTTAGGTCATTTACTATAGGAATCCACATTTAGTCCATTTAGGGTGTTGCATTCTTGCATTTGCATATTTTGGATGAAAACAGGTGCTTTAGAGCCTAAAATGGGAAGAAACAAGGTCAAATCCGAGCATGTACCCGAAGGAGCTATGGAGCAGGAAGAACAGTCCGAACCTCAACTCGATCGAAGAGGATCCAAGGGTAGGAAGAACAACCCGAGGACCTATCTGAGGAGTCACACGACCACATCCTCGAGCACCGCCTCGAGCAGACCCTCGGGCAGGACTGGGAAGCTAGGTCAAAGGGGTTTCCATATATAAACCCCCCCCCTCTTCTTCCTCTCGCCCTAGCACGCCGCAGACACTCAAACCAGTGAGCGAGAGCTTCTGAGAGAGATCTAGAGCGACTCAAACACTTTTCTATCTTTGTTAGGATTTATTTTACAATTTTTTGCTATACTTTTAGATTTCTAGCTTGTACTCTTTACTTCTACTTTATCTTTTAATACAATGCAATTTTCGTTTATCTATGCATTTATGTTTTCTACAATGAATTCCGAGTAGTGAACTAAAGTTTCTAGGGATGGGATAGATGATTTTGTGTTCTTGATCGGTGAGGATGTCTTAACTTGATTGTTTATGATTTATAAATTCCTTTCTAGGTTGGTGTTCTTAATGCTATCAACAAACCGAGAGGGTGAAGTTAGATCTAGGGTGTTTTACCACCAAGAGGTGTAGATGAAATGCTTGAATCAATCAATGCTAGAGATTTACTCACTTAGCCTAAGAGATTAGATGTGTAAGGAGTTTATTGACAATAATGAATCGGTTTGTATTGCCTACTTGGTCATGTTTCTCCAACGATAGTTGGGTAGGGAAGTGATCAAGGTTGATTGTTTCTATCACGAGAGTGTTTTAACAAGATTTTTAGAGATTCATTGTCTAAGGAATATTTTCTTGAGGCATGTAGGACATCCGTACTGGTCAGGAACACTTAGGATTCGATTACCCCATCCTTAGGAGCTTTCGTATTTTAATTGCTTACATTTTTATTCATCACTCGACCCCTACCCGAACAGGTACACGATCACCTGCTTCGAGTATACCTTCGAGTTGTTCATATTGTTCTTGCTTACTCGATCACCCCACCTAATCTTGTACTTGAATGCTAGCATCGAGTGCTTAGGTCGTGTGGTTCTCATTTATTTGCTTTCTTCTATTTCTGTTAGGATTGTTAGTTCAAAACCATTTCTTTCCTGGCTTGACTTGCTTGCTTCTGATTGCATCCTATCTGCTAGCATAACAACCATTTGGATTGATAACCTTTTGTACTACAACTGCATAGGGAATTGATACCCTGGATGAAAATCTTGTTATCAATTTGGCGCCATTGACATTTGGTTTGAATTTAATTTGCTATGTTTAGGATTTCAGCACTTGCTAGATCAAGTTCTATTATACACTTTGGTTCGGTACTAACTTGTTTACTTTCGTGTTTGTTTGTTTTGCATTTCAGGTACAACCCGATCACCCACCCGACCCGTCACTCGATCAACTAAATCGGGTTGACCTCCGTGTACCCACTCGGTCACCTGCTTGTGCATGCAAACATGATCCAAGGGTAGCCAACATTGAGTCCTTTCATCGACAGACCTAGGCTACTCCGTCAACAACAAGTCCAGCAACCACAACCAACTACAATTGAGGAGGAAATGAATAATCGGAATGGTCCACCAGCTCCTCAAGAGAGGACCAACATAGGAGCAGGAGATGCTCCATCTACTCACACTCAAAGACATGGCATTGTGCCACCTGTTGTCCAGAACAACAACTTTGAGATCAAGAGTAGTCTCATCCAGATGATACAGAGCAACAAGTTTCATGGATTGCCAATGGAGGACCCATTGGACCATCTGGATGAGTTTGGAAGGCTATGTAGCCTAACCAAGATCAATGGAGTTAGTGAAGATGGATTCAAACTCCGGCTTTTCCCATTTTCTTTGGGAGACAAAGCACACATCTGGGAGAAATCACTCCCCAAGGAGTCCATCACCACCTGGGAAGCATACAAGAAGGCGTTTCTAGCCAAATTCTTCTCCAACTCCAGAACTTCAAGGCTGCGAAATGACATTTCCAGCTTTGTTCAGAAGAGCAATGAAACGTTCAGTGAAGCTTGGGAACGTTTCAAGGGATACACTACCAGATGTCCTCATCATGGTTTCAGCAATGCTTCATTGCTAAGTACACTATACCGAGGAGTGGTACCTAAGATATGGATGTTGCTGGACACCGCAAGCAATGATAACTTCCTCAACAAGGATGTTAATGAAGGTTGGGATCTAGTGAAGAACTTGGCTCAATCTGATGGGCATTACAATGAGGAGTACGATCGCACAATGCGATCTACTGGAGAGGAAGATGCCAAGTACAAGAGGGAC
>NC_025695.1:20440032-20463086 GCF_000633955.1 Camelina sativa | reverse complement strand
TCCATTTAGGGTGTTGCATTCTTGCATTTGCATATTTTGGATGAAAACAGGTGCTTTAGAGCCTAAAATGGGAAGAAACAAGGTCAAATCCGAGCATGTACCCGAAGGAGCTATGGAGCAGGAAGAACAGTCCGAACCTCAACTCGATCGAAGAGGATCCAAGGGTAGGAAGAACAACCCGAGGACCTATCTGAGGAGTCACACGACCACATCCTCGAGCACCGCCTCGAGCAGACCCTCGGGCAGGACTGGGAAGCTAGGTCAAAGGGGTTTCCATATATAAACCCCCCCCCTCTTCTTCCTCTCGCCCTAGCACGCCGCAGACACTCAAACCAGTGAGCGAGAGCTTCTGAGAGAGATCTAGAGCGACTCAAACACTTTTCTATCTTTGTTAGGATTTATTTTACAATTTTTTGCTATACTTTTAGATTTCTAGCTTGTACTCTTTACTTCTACTTTATCTTTTAATACAATGCAATTTTCGTTTATCTATGCATTTATGTTTTCTACAATGAATTCCGAGTAGTGAACTAAAGTTTCTAGGGATGGGATAGATGATTTTGTGTTCTTGATCGGTGAGGATGTCTTAACTTGATTGTTTATGATTTATAAATTCCTTTCTAGGTTGGTGTTCTTAATGCTATCAACAAACCGAGAGGGTGAAGTTAGATCTAGGGTGTTTTACCACCAAGAGGTGTAGATGAAATGCTTGAATCAATCAATGCTAGAGATTTACTCACTTAGCCTAAGAGATTAGATGTGTAAGGAGTTTATTGACAATAATGAATCGGTTTGTATTGCCTACTTGGTCATGTTTCTCCAACGATAGTTGGGTAGGGAAGTGATCAAGGTTGATTGTTTCTATCACGAGAGTGTTTTAACAAGATTTTTAGAGATTCATTGTCTAAGGAATATTTTCTTGAGGCATGTAGGACATCCGTACTGGTCAGGAACACTTAGGATTCGATTACCCCATCCTTAGGAGCTTTCGTATTTTAATTGCTTACATTTTTATTCATCACTCGACCCCTACCCGAACAGGTACACGATCACCTGCTTCGAGTATACCTTCGAGTTGTTCATATTGTTCTTGCTTACTCGATCACCCCACCTAATCTTGTACTTGAATGCTAGCATCGAGTGCTTAGGTCGTGTGGTTCTCATTTATTTGCTTTCTTCTATTTCTGTTAGGATTGTTAGTTCAAAACCATTTCTTTCCTGGCTTGACTTGCTTGCTTCTGATTGCATCCTATCTGCTAGCATAACAACCATTTGGATTGATAACCTTTTGTACTACAACTGCATAGGGAATTGATACCCTGGATGAAAATCTTGTTATCAATTTGGCGCCATTGACATTTGGTTTGAATTTAATTTGCTATGTTTAGGATTTCAGCACTTGCTAGATCAAGTTCTATTATACACTTTGGTTCGGTACTAACTTGTTTACTTTCGTGTTTGTTTGTTTTGCATTTCAGGTACAACCCGATCACCCACCCGACCCGTCACTCGATCAACTAAATCGGGTTGACCTCCGTGTACCCACTCGGTCACCTGCTTGTGCATGCAAACATGATCCAAGGGTAGCCAACATTGAGTCCTTTCATCGACAGACCTAGGCTACTCCGTCAACAACAAGTCCAGCAACCACAACCAACTACAATTGAGGAGGAAATGAATAATCGGAATGGTCCACCAGCTCCTCAAGAGAGGACCAACATAGGAGCAGGAGATGCTCCATCTACTCACACTCAAAGACATGGCATTGTGCCACCTGTTGTCCAGAACAACAACTTTGAGATCAAGAGTAGTCTCATCCAGATGATACAGAGCAACAAGTTTCATGGATTGCCAATGGAGGACCCATTGGACCATCTGGATGAGTTTGGAAGGCTATGTAGCCTAACCAAGATCAATGGAGTTAGTGAAGATGGATTCAAACTCCGGCTTTTCCCATTTTCTTTGGGAGACAAAGCACACATCTGGGAGAAATCACTCCCCAAGGAGTCCATCACCACCTGGGAAGCATACAAGAAGGCGTTTCTAGCCAAATTCTTCTCCAACTCCAGAACTTCAAGGCTGCGAAATGACATTTCCAGCTTTGTTCAGAAGAGCAATGAAACGTTCAGTGAAGCTTGGGAACGTTTCAAGGGATACACTACCAGATGTCCTCATCATGGTTTCAGCAATGCTTCATTGCTAAGTACACTATACCGAGGAGTGGTACCTAAGATATGGATGTTGCTGGACACCGCAAGCAATGATAACTTCCTCAACAAGGATGTTAATGAAGGTTGGGATCTAGTGAAGAACTTGGCTCAATCTGATGGGCATTACAATGAGGAGTACGATCGCACAATGCGATCTACTGGAGAGGAAGATGCCAAGTACAAGAGGGACATGAAATCCCTCAATGACAAGCTCGATAAGCTCCTCAACCAGCCGCAGCATGTTCATGCAATCTCAGAGGAAGAGCAGTTTTTACAACAAGATGGGGAGAATGTTCAGCTAGAGGATGTGAACTACATCAACAACCAAGGAGGTTACAACAAAGGGTATAACAACTACAAACCGAATCCGAATCTATCCTACCGTAACCCAAATGTTGCAAATCCTCAAGACCAAATCTACCCAGCCGCTGTTCAAGGGAATCAGGGCCAGCAAAAGCCTTTTGTCTAATACAATCAAGGTTATGGTCCTAAGCAGCAGTATTCTGGTAACTACCACCAACCCATTGCATCACCTGGATTCCAACAACAACAAGGCCCGCAGAACCAAACCGAAGACGCTGACCTCCGCGGCTTAATTCAGCAGATAATACAAAACCAAGCATCCGCTGCTATGGACAATGCAAAACGTTTCGCGGAAATGAGCAATAAGATCAATTCTGGATACAATGACTTGAATGCCAAGTATGATTCCCTCAACACTAAGCTGTGGTACCTAGAGGGCCACCACACCAACCAACCACCTCCAAAGATCAACTAGCTTCTAGGTAAAGTTGTTCAGAACCCAAAGGACTATGCAACCGCCCAAGCCATCTTTCTTGATGATGACTTTGAGGACTACCTCACTGAGGACAGTGATGTTCAAAATGGGGAGGCTACAGATCATTATGGGATGAATGAGTACCAGTACTACATATTCAAGTACGAACCCGAGCCTTTACCCGAGGAGACTAATCAAGTTGACGATCAAGCACTGGTTGGAGAATCACAAAACGAAGAACCACCCGAGGCTGAACCCGATGACACACCCGATTTTGGTGATCGGAAAGGTTCAACGCCGCTCTTGACATCCAATTAGAGGCGCTTGCAGAGCATATGGCCAAGCGAAAAGCTCCACCTCCTAAGCTCTTGCCACCACACGAACTTTAAGAGGAAATCACCAAGGAGGCAGCTCAGCTGGAGATTGAGGTTAAGGAAGCTGTCAAGGAAATTGGGAATGCAATATTGAGGAGTGAAGTGTGCTTAGATCCTGAGCTGCGAATCGAGGAGAAATTGGAGGATCCCGGCTCTTTTACTCTGCCATGTTCAATAGGTCTTAGGATTTTCAACAATTGCTTGTGCAATCTGGGAGCTTCAGTCAGCATCATGTCCTATCAGTTGCTAACAAGATGGGTTTCAGTAGTTTTAAACCGAGTAGTCTGTATTTGGTTCTAGCTGATAGAACAATCAGACATCCGATTGGTATCCTGGAAAACTTGCCTCTCAGGGTTGGAAGAGTGGAAGTTCCTACTGATTTTATGATCCTTGATATGGATAAGGAACCGGACGATCCACTGATCCTAGGGAGACCATTCTTAGCAACAGTAGGAGCAGTGATTGACGTGAAACAAGGCAAGATCAGAATTGAACATGGGGAGCATTTCAAGCTGGAGTTTGGCGTCAAGAAAGGAATTAAAAGGCAAACTATTGATGGTCAAGTCTTTTCTACCAAGACAAAGCAAAGAAGATTCAAGCATCTTAAAGAAGTCAACACTACATTTGCTGTTGAACTAGGATAAGACCAGGAGGATTGGTTGAGCCAGTCTGTCCTAGTGGAGAGGATTCCAGAACACTCTCCCTCCTAAAACCCATGCTTAAAGAGCATGAAGAGTCAAGCTTAGTGAGTTAAAACAAGCTCACTTGGAAGGAAGTCCCAAAGGTATCATTTACTTTGTTTTAATTCTTATTAATTTATTTTATCTTTTTTTCTATTTTTGCATATTCACATTTATAAAAATAAAACAAAAAAAAAAAGAGGAAAAGGAAATTTTGGGGAACCCGAAGCTCTACCCAAATCCGTACTCGACGCGCCTGATCGTGTTCCTACTCGGGTGGCGAGTGGAGTCCGAATTACACAGTCCCAAGCCCACTCTCGGCGAAGCCCAAGTTGAAAACCCTAGCGGCAGCCATTTCTATTTAAAGAGGACTCTCTCTTCCCCAAGACAAAACCGATAAGTGCTAAAAACTTTTAAACTTCTTTCTTCTTACTTCTTCTCTCTCTCAAACTCGAGTGTTTTAAGATTTTCGAGAACTAACCCTATTGATCTCGAGTTTAGATTTTCTTTCTTTTTAAGGATTTTACCAATGGCACCAAAGATGAAGACCTACCAAAAGAAGGGGAGCAGATCAACCTCCGCCGCTGCTAGAACCGGAGGTGATGTCGTCGAACCTCGCGAATCCCAAGGAAGAGGAGACGTTCTGCATTCCCAACTGTTGGTTGGACGTTTCGCATCTCCAACCCGATGCTCAACCCAATCCGTCACCCGATCTGGTGCTCGAGCAACCGATCGTGCAGACCCCCGAGTGCGCTCACCAAGCCCGGTGGCGAGTGTTGTTCGCCGATCTCCTCGACGTAGGGACCTGTCTACGTCCGAGAGAACTGTTACTGATCCTAACGGAGGTCGATTCTGATGCCGATGGAGGAGAACCAGAGGAGATCCAAACCTCGCGGTTAAGAAGCAGAGCTGCGGTTGCAAGAGGGAAGAGACCAGCCTCATAAAGGGCTGAGAAGGTGGCCGGGAGAGCACCTGAGGAAGAGGATCGAGACACAGAGGAGGAAAGCCGCGACCGAGAGGAGGAGCAGAGAGAACGCACACGCCAGGCTTCACGGAGGCTGAAGCAGAAAGAGGTGGAGAGTCCGGCCAAGCTCTTCAAGGTCTTCTGCAAGATGAATTTTGTTGGTACCCGCTACCCTCACCGAGAAACAATGAAGCAGTTGGGCATCGCTAGAGACGTCGAGTTCCTGTTCGATATGTGCCACCTGGGCAAGATGATGCGAACTAACCTCGAGGCTTATGAGGAGGAGACGGTTCACTTCCTCTCCACGATGCGGTTACACTATTTCGAAGACCACCCGACCCTACTACCCGATGGGGGGATCAGGTTCATCACTTTCTCCGTACGCAACAAGGAGTACCGACTTACCTTCAAGGAGATGGAGAAGTTGTATGGTTTCAAGGCTGGGAGTGGAGAAAGCATGGAGGTGAGCAAGGAGGAGATGAAGTCCCTATGGCTGACAATAGACGACAAACTTCCTTACAAGTCTACGAGCTCCAAATCAGCTCAAATAAGGAGCCCTGTTTTGAGGTATTTTCACAAGTCCCTAGCTTGCACCTTGTTCGCTAGAAAGGAGACTGGGAATGTGAATGACCATGAGCTCCAGCTGCTAGTCATTGCCTTGTGTGGAGTGTTAGACAATGCTAGGGATGGTACACCGCTAGTTGGAGATGCTGCGGACACTAGTATGGTCTTTGTGTTGCTCGATCAGTTCCTTTACCTCAAGTCATAGGCAATGAAAACTAAGAGAAGAGAGGGAGCTGGAGAGATCTCCATAGGAGGACTGGTTACGCCGATTTTGGTGGCCTGCGATGTGCCTTTGAAGGGAGTGGTACATGACCCGAGATGGCTGGACATAGAGTACCTAAAAGTGGCGAGATTCTTGGCCTATGAGAGGCCAAACGACATGTTGCTCTTCAAGTTTGTCCATCTAGCTGCCGGAGCAACCCAAATGCTCCTACCCAACGTCGTGTGCACCAAAATCCGGCTAGGGGACAACATAGACTTCACACCACCTTTGGAGGAGCTATACAACCCGGAGGAGGAGTCCGAGGCAGAAGAGAGAGAGCCGACTGGGCAAGGATAGGGAGACAACTCGGATGATTACGATTTCGAGGAGTATGTTTGCTCTCAAAAGCAACCAGTTGGGGTGAAGGAAGCTCACAAGAGGATCGGATGGCTGAAGAGGATGAACAAGTTCCTCGCTAGGAAAGTGAAGGACCTTACGGGATCAGTGAAGGTAATGGGAGGTCAGATAAAGGAGCTGCAAGACAAGGCAAGCTGTGCCTCAGCTCCCACCTTGGCATATGCACCAACATGGATGGGGAGGAGCCTCTCAGGACATCCTCCTACGAGCCCCAAGCAGAGGAGGATGTCACCAGACCAGATAGATCGCGGAGAAGCCACTCGGATGCCTATCCGATGCCTAACCCGATGGGGTACACAATGCCCTACCCGATGCCAGCATCGAGCACACATCCGGGTGACCACTCAGGGTACTTTCCCTCCGCCTTACCCAATGCCATATGAGATGCCCTACTCGATGCACCCTGCAAGCGGCTATACTGGTGATCATTTCGGACCTCTTCCGCCGTACCCATCGTACTATCTGATGCCCTACCCGATGAGCTACGCGATGCCTTACACGATCAACCCCTCGGATGCTGGTCCGAGCAAGTCGTCTATGCACATAACCAAGCTTCCTGATTAGCGAACCCCGGCGCCTGCTGAAGCTGGTGGCGATCCAGGGTACACATTGGCGAGCATGGAGGCTGCTACAACCTCCTTCTTCACTAACCCATGAGGTACCACATTCATCCAACCTTTGTAAATAACATTGCATTTAGTTTTATTTCATTTTGTGTAATTCTTGGATTCTTTTTCAAACTTTTATTTACACAGAGTCTGTGTAATTTAAGTTTGGGGGAGGGTCTGAGAATGTATATAACATTGTGTTTTATTTTCTTAATTTTCTTATTTCAAATTTTTGCATAATAGTTTCATTCATTTGAGTCTGCATTTATGTGCATTGAAAAAAACCCAAAAAAATTTTGAAAAAAAAAAAAAAAAAAAAAAAAAAAGAGTGTTCATGTAGTTGCATTTACATATTAGGATTGAATCTAGTTTGCTTCATATAGGATTGTTGCATATGCATCTTAGGGGACAATGATTAAAATTATCTTGTTTAAAGCCAAACCTTAGGATTGAAGCTATAACCCTTAATCACAGTTCATTGTTGCTAGATCAATCTTTTGAAAAAAAAAAAAAAAAAATGAAAAATCTTTGTTTAAAACCTTGTGTCTTTTGAAAGCTTCCTCCACTTGTGTGAAACTTGCTTGAACATTGCATCATCTCTATATTATTGGACTTAAACTGAACTTAAATTGTCTTGCTTATAGAATTTGAATACTTGCTCATGGTAACTCTAAATTTGGGTTAGCACTCTATTTTTACCAATCTTTTCGTTTAACCCGATTTGTTTTTCCTACCCTTGAACTCAAACCTTTCTTTCAAATCCTGTTATGGATTGTTGAGTGAGGCCTTTTCATTGTGCTATAGGTTGTGAAACCTTGAGAGTATTGCGAACGACAAAGAACTGGCTCTTGATTTACATAAGTTAGAATCATTTGAACTAGCTATTAGGATCGGTTTTGAAAGATAGGTGGTTAGCATTATTATTTGGGGTTGGGTTGAGGAATAAAAAGAAGAAAGTCCCTAAGGTTCAATTCAATTAGCTCTAAGTCTCTAATTAAAAAATAAAAAAGAGAAAAAGATCTTGCTATAGTCTCTTAGAAAAGAAAAAGAAAAAAAAATATATATATAATATAGGAATATTATTAGGAGTTTAGCAAAGAAAGAAAAAGAAAAAAAGAGCTAGATGTTTAAAGTTTAGACCTTAGGGATTATAAAAAAAAAAGAGTTAAAATCAAGGGTGTGGATAGTTTTATTCTAGAGGGGTTGATAAAAAAAAAAGGGAGTGAATGAGAAAAGGGTAGATCATCAAGAGTTAAGCTTTGTATGCCCTAATTGTTCTCAATATTAGATAGTTTTCACAACTGTCTAGCATTCTTTCTTTTGAGAGGAAATCACCCAAAAATATTGTTTGAAACCACCCTACCAAAAGCCTTACCCTTGAAACCGATTGAGTCTGATTCACCTTCCATTTGCAAGAAGTCGCCAAACACTTTAATGAATGTGAAAGAGATGTTCTTTGGAATTGCAAGTCTTTACTAATAGTTGGAGGTTGAACTAGATCGATGCATGGTAATAAGCATAGAAAAATATTTGTAAGTATAATGATTGATTTTAGCACCGTTAAACTATCTTTAAGGACCATAGCTTGAATCCTTCGCTTAGCTCAAAAGGGTATGAGTCCCGTTTTAAAACCGCACCCTCCTACTTCCTTGCTAGAGGGCTAGCAAGATTTAAGTTTGGGGTCTGATAACTCTCTAATTTACATGTTTTAAACATCCTTTTTTGCCCATATTCTGCATTTTATTTACCCTAACCTTGACATTTTTAGGTCATTTACTGTAGGAATCCACATTTAGTCTATTTAGGGTGTTGCATTCTTGCATTTGCACTTTTTGGATGAAAACAGGTGCTTTAGAGCCTAAAATGGGAAGAAACAAGGTCAAATCCGAGCATGTACCCCAAGGAGCTATGGAGCAGGAAGAACAGTCCGAACCTTAACCCAATCGAAGAGGATCCAAGGGCAGGAAGAACAACCCGAGGACCTATCCGAGGAGTTACACGACCACATCCTCGAGCACCGCCTCGAGCAGACCCTCGGGCAGGACTGGGAAGCTAGGTCAAAGGAGTTTCCATATATAAACCCCCCTCTTCTTCCTCTCGCCCTAGCACGCCGCAGACACTTAAACCAGAGAGCGAGAGCTTCTGAGAGAGATCTAGAGTGACTCAAACACTTTTCTATCTTTGTTAGGATTTATTTTACATCTTTTTGCTATACTTTTAGATTTCTACCTTGTACTCTTTACTTCTACTTTATCTTGTAATACAATGCAATTTTCGTTTATCTATGCTTTTATGTTTTCTGCAATGAATTCCGAGTAGTGAAGTAAAGTTTCTAGGGATGGGATAGACGATTTTGTGTTCTTGATCGGTTAGGATGTTTTAACTTGATTATTTATGTTTTATAAATTCCTTTCTGCGTTGGTGTTCCTAATGCTATCAACAAACCGAGAGGGTGAGATTAGATCTAGGGTGTTTTACCATCCACCGCCTCTGCCTCAAATTCAGCTCGGACTAAGTGAATATATACTTCAGGCTCTTATGATCTGTGAACACTTGCACCTTTGCACCATAAAGATAAGATCTCCAAATCTTCAGGGTAAAAACTATAGCAGTCATCTCCAAATCATGAGTTGGATAGTTGTCCTCATGCTTCCGCAACTGCCGCGAAGCGTAGGCAATCACCTTCACATGCTGCATCAACACACACCCCAAACCAAACCTCGATGCATCAGTATAAACCACATAGGGTTCTCCCTGCTCTGGTAAAGCCAGTACTGGCGTAGTAGTCAGCATCTCCTTCAGGCTTGCGAAACCCTCCTTGCACTCCTGTGACCAAACAAAAGGAATATCCTTCCCTGTCAACTTAGTCATCGGACGTGCCTTGCTTGCAAAGTATTGCACAAACCTCCTGTAATAGCCTGCAAATCCAAGGAAACTCCTGATCTCTGTGGCATTCTGCAGTCTAGGCCAACCTCTGATAGCCTGAATCTTCTCTGGATATACAGAAACCCCCTCTACAGTAACAATATGACCCAGAAAACCCATCTCATGCTGCCAGAAACTACACTTACTCAACTTAGCAAACAACCTCTACTCCTGCAGCTTCTCCAGAACTTCCCTCAAATGCACTGCATGCTCCTCATGACTCTTGGAATAAATCAGGATGTCATCGATGAAAATGATGACAAACACGTCCAGAAACTCCTGAAACACCTTGTTCATCAATCTCATAAACGCTGTTGGTGCATTAGTCAATCCAAATGGCATCACCACAAACTCATAATGCCCATACCTCATTCTAAATGCAGTCTTTCTCACATTTGCCTCGTCTATCGGAATCTGATGACAACCCGACGCCATATCTACCTTGCAGAACCAAGTAGCGCATCACATCAATATAGTAACCAAGTAACCCTCATGGCCCTTCTCGATCATCTTCCCAGCCTGCATGGCCGGGATCACGAGATTCCCCGAAATCGGTCTAACTCCCTCAAAAACCAACTTCCCTCCTGGACACTCAAACTGTACTCTACCCCGGTAACAATCAAGATAAACCTTATGACGATGCAACCAATCCATCCCCAAGATAACATCATACAGCTCCACTAGGCTGATAAGCAAATCCGTTGGCCACGAATCCCCTGCGATGTGAATATCAACACCCCTGCCCGACCAATAACTCTCAGAAACTTGTGTCCCGCAACTCTGACAACTCCCGCTCGCTCCCCGGGATCTCCTCTAATATCAGCACTCTTTGCACACTCCGGAGTAATGAAGTTATGAGTAGCTCCAAAATCAAACATAACATGGGACTTAAACCCACCCACCAACAAGGTCCCTACACAAACCTTATATGTTGAGAACCCAATACTTTATCATAGACAACATAAAATCTAAACCTACTGAAATTCACAAAGACAGGATACCAGAAATTGTACATGTGATCGCCCCGACACTAATTCCACCAGTCTCTACGGTCGTGTACACCCATGGCGCCTGCTCAATCTGTGCCACCTACTGCACTCACGGCTGCACTACATGTTGCACCGTTGCCACTGCCATCTGCTGCAACTTAGGACATTTAGTCTTAATGTGCCCAGGTTCCTTGCAATGACAGCATACACGAACCGCTGTCGTCGGAGCACTTCTCTGGGGACAGCTAGCAACCTTTTGATCCATGCTTCCACATTCGAAGCATCCTGCACCACTCGGCCTCTGTGTAGCCTCCCACTTTCTCTTGGTTCCCTACGCAGGTTTTCCGCCCTTGCCAGCAACAACACCACCTCTAATCATCTGCACTACCATGAATAGAAGGCTAAGCAAGCAATTTAACAGAACACAAAACAAAAACTCACCGTGGAATCACAGTGTAGGCTCGAAGAGGATGTTCTAGGAATTCATGCCACATAATTGACTAACTCACATAATCAATCAAATCATACAATCCCAACACATCTACAAGCACAAAGCCTAGTGAACCCAAACCTAGAACCTTAAGAGCTCTGATACCAAACTGAAACGACCCGACCCATTTTTTTTAATAAATCTACAATAATAATAGAATTCTTTTTGTGTTTCTCTCATTCTCATTAATCTATGGCCCCCTTGTGGAATTTCTAGCTAATTCTAATCACTTAATTAGGTGACGTGTTACCCTCAAATTTATACTAATTAGATTGTCATACTAATTTTAATCTTAAATACACATGCTATTAAACCAAATGGTATACTAATTTCAAAATCTTACTATTGCTCTATACCCTTTTTATATTTATTTTATCAGAAAAATAAAATAAAACCTATGTAAATCGGTCACTAGTAATAATAATAATAATAATAATAATAATAATAATAATAATAATAATAATAATAATAATAATAATAATAATAATAATAATAATAATAATAATAATAATAATAACAATAATAATCTGAGCTAGTGGTCTCATATCCACTAGCCACCTAACCACAATCAAACTAAACAGCGGAAATTATTCAATCAATATCAATATCCAATAATAAAATAACCAATATTAAATCCTAGCAATTATCCAATAACCAACAACATGAAACAAAGAACCAGCAACCTAGCAATATTCTATTGACCCAACTCTAGCAACCTAACAGAAGCCAGACAACAACCAATCGAGCCACTAGAACATCCTCCTCTTCATTACCTTGATTCCACGATCACACTTTGCCTTTACCTGCACCGCAACACATATGAGATGCGTGAGTATTTTATAAACACTCAGTGAGGCAATCCTCCCATCTATTGGGCTATACACACAAGCAATAGAGATATCTTTAACCATCAAACAACAATCAATAACCAAAAAACAAACCATACATCTGCATCAACCGACACCAACTGGGTACGTATCGACCGACACAAGCTTGCATCGACCGATGCAAGGTTCACTAGCATCGACCGACACTCACACTGCATCGACCGACGCAGGCTCGACATTGCACGAAATCCCTAGTTGCATCAACTGACGCCTCCACATGGCATCGACCGATGCTCCTACGTCAAACCGCATCGTCCTCGCATTGCATCGATCGACACACAAAGTGCATCGACCGATGCACATGCCGAGCATCATTTTCCCCCAAAACTTCTCGTTGGATCTCCGTCCCTAAACCACCAATAACACAAAACCAATGCCACAAAAAGCTTCCCAAAGTCTCTTGCGACTCAACAACGTTCTAAACAAGCCATATATCACATAAACAAGCAGATCAGAGAAAATCTCAAGCTTAGATAAGCCATGGTCATGCACTCACATTTGCCAAAGAAGATTCTGAACCACAAAAAATAAGATACACGCTCCTAGGAAGCTCCTACAATGATTCCAGCTACAGATCTCTACAGGAACAACCTCAAATCTCCAAAAACTCTCAAGAACACTCACAAAACTCTTTCTCTCTTTCTTTTTCTCCAGAAATGGCCAAACTCGGCCAAACCCTCGAGTTTCTGATTTTGTAAGCGAGCTGGTTTCCTAACCTCAAAACGCAATGTTTAACTTAAACTCGTCCGAGAGAACCAACCTTGCATCGACCGATGCATCCCATAAACCGGGATTTCAGTTCGCGGATGTTACAGACATAAACTCAAAAATCACCTTGTAGATAAGCCGCCTACTTTGCCAATTCAGATTGTGTTCTTGAATTGGTTTTCAAAGTCAAACTCTGAAAAAGATTAATACAAAACAGATTAAATTCTTTGTAATCAACAAATAATAAACTAAATCAAATGGATAAAAAGCTAATAAGACAGCAAGTGTACATTTTTCTCAAGCTCATCTTCAAACTCAACTTCTGCAAGTTAATGTGCATTTGTGAGCACCTTTGATACACATTTGATGTCTTGTTTCATCCATTGCTCTGTACACATCAAAACTTCAACATTATTTTATTACCTTCCCTATACAGATCCTCAAAACACATATTTGCAAACTGCATCTTTTTTCTCTGATCAAAAACACTAACAATTACCAACAACTTGTTAATGTTCTTCAAGCCATTCCAATACTTTTCAAATTTCATAAACATTTCCTCAGCTTTTTATCTTAACTATAACAGAACAACTGAAGCTTTCCTGCTATATTAACTATCTCACCATAACACGTGTGTGCATTCAGAGTAGTAGAAGCTGAAACTACCAATGTGGATTGATAGAGATGCTATCAAATGATCTCAACCTGACGCCAATGATCTAATGAAGGTGGTCCAATCCTTTTTTTACCATTCTTAACCTCTAAGAAATGGTCATTATACAGCTTGTCCTCAGACTCCATCCTATCAAATGCTCCCTTGAATTTAACTGCCCTTGTCAACATCAAAAAGGTTGAATTTTGTCTAGTTTTCACATCTATAGGCAAACTACCCCTTGTCATCCTACCAGTATAAACCCTAATTTCAAATGCCTTTTGTCTAGTAGTCCCTGACCTTACATACGAGAAGCTATTACGAATTGTAGTCACACTTTCGGCATAATCAGACGTTTCAATCCTTCACCATCAAATAATGATGTGACCAGTGCATCTAACATTCATAAAATCTCCATTCATGACCAAAGATTTATCTGATACCAAGGAGAAACTAGACTAAAAACTACCCAATGCATTACTATTAGCAGATGCATTATCCACAATAACACAAAATACTCTTTCTATTCCCCATTCAGCCAGGCATGCAAGAAGTGTGTTGGATATGGTTTTACCTTTGTGGTCAATTACATATTTGAAGCCAATAATTAGCTTCTTCAACCGCCAAAATTTATCAACGTAATGTGCTGTTATCACCATATAACTAGCACATGTCCATTTTAAATAAGGTAATGATTAGATTAAATAATGAGATAATAAGCTAATTATTAGATTAAAGTAAAGAACATCACCCGTAATTGGACAAACACAAATGTTAGTTGTGAGTGAAACTCTTTGCTTGCTATCAAAAACCATTGTCTAAAAGCAGCTTTCCTCTCACCATACATCTTCACAATGTCTCTTGATGATTTTCTTCTTGACTGAGGCTTGTACAAGTTTACCTTAAAAAACATGTATATTAGCAAATTTGTTGAATAAAAAACAAAACCAAAAAGATAATAAGAAGTTAGGAACTAACCTTGTTGCAAAAGTGTATAAATGCCATACTCTCTACAAACGCCAATGGTAATCCCTTATCACAAGCATTTCATTTACTACTTCTCTGAAAACATGCTCTTGCACTTTTACATTCTGAAGAGTTCTATCTTTACTAATCACTTTTTGATTCTGAGTTTGATCTTGACCCTCTTACCATGTCTTGTATTCTTTACATATCCTAAGATGATTCTTCAAAGTTGTAGTCCCTGACTTTGTTGGACATGCTCAGCCCTTCTTATAGTAGTTACACATTTGTTATTCGGCAGCCTTGTGAAATAAGCCCCCACACCAGACCTTGTGGGGAGTATCCTCTGGCTCTTAGCATTATTTTGCTGAGTATCAGCTTCATCAGCTATATCACCATCATCAGCTCCACTCACAATTTTTTGTTTTCATTTTGCCTCTGTGATTTGAATCCGATGTCAGAAATTCTTCTTCTTCTAAGTCATCATTCTCATGGATTGGAGATGATGAATCCATCTACAAATAATAAGACATCGGTTAAGTACTAATGCAAATCATGGGTCTCGATTAACTAATTAAGTACTAATGCAAACGATTGCTGGATTCATCACTTAAACATGAGAATATCAACCCAACAATCATGATTCATCACCTAATCAAAAAATCATTTTCAGTTTCAGATGCAAGCGAGTATGAATTTCAACCCAACAATCATGATTCATCACTTAAAAACGATTACTGGTTTGACAATTGAAAATACAATCGAAAATACAACAAGAAAAATAATCGAAAATACAATTATCAAATCACCTAATCAAGCATGTATTTTCAAATAATTGAAAATACACAAAAAAAAACAAAGAACAACATATATTTTCAAAAAAAAATAACGATTGAATAAGAAGAAGCATAGTACCTGAGAATTCTCAGATGGCGGAGGAGATGGATTTTGGAGATTTAGGGTTTTCAGTTTGAAGAAACGGATCTTATATCGACTTAATAGTTTTCGAATTTCACAAAAGGAACTTCGATTTCGGAAAAGGGAAATTGAATCGACTATGGCTATGGATAAATCGAATCGGCAAAAAAAAAAAAGATTGCTAATGTATATATATGTTCGGGTGCATTGGGTTTCATATCGGATATTACCCCTCGGTTACGGGTATCCGATTTAGTAGAAATAAATTTCCCAAAATTTTATGTCGAAAATAATATTTTTATTTTTTTTTTGGTTATTTTACGGGATATTCTGGTACAGAACGTTCCAATAAATCGATGGTCTTTGAATCACACAGAGAGAATAATGCGTATTACTCAGAAGAAAGAGTCAAAAACAAGCTCCCGTTGGAACCAAATCCCAAGAAATCCCAAGAAATGTTGTCTTCCATGGCAGTTCCTATGAATGGGTTTTTCCTAAGCTTCCCGAAACCTCAGAACTTTGTTGTCTTCAAGGGCTCCAGAGTATCTTTGTATGGATCCTTCTCGGTTTCTCACCTCTTCAAGCCTCCTCCTTCTTACAGGTTTTTTTTTATACTTCTTGATATATATAGAAAGGGGATTTCGAATTTTCCGATAGGTTTTATAATCAAATAGAAGCAAAAGATTAAGTTTTTAGTTTGCGGAATCTTCTTGGAACAGTCTGAAATGTTAAGAAAATGTTGTGTAGGTGTTAGATACTAATTTGACTGGAATTAGGAAAACAAAAAAAAAAATAACGTTTTTTTTTGGTTTTGAGGTATGGCTCGTGAACATATTCGCCTTGTCGGTTTTGTTTGCTTTAGCATTTGATGTTCTTACTGTGTCAGGGTCAGAGTAAGAAGCTTTCAGAAAGGAAGTAATGACTCAGCAAAGCCTCGAGATAGCGAAGATGAGAAATCGAATGTCAATGAGATGCTTAAAAACGAAAAAACCGCAGGAGTTTCTGTAAAGAGAGTCCCATTCATAGCAAAGTTAGGTATGGGGTTAGGATTGGCTCTGGTTGTTACAGTAATATGTCTAACCTTGAAGGGCTCTGGTGGTTCACCTTTTGAGGAGGTTAAGAGTCTTGCCAAAGCTTCATCATCATCTTCAGAAGGCTTTACGTTTAATGCCTTTGGGAACAGGTTCATGATTCCAGGAAATGCACCCGGGTTAGCCACTTATCTACCTCTAGAGTTACTTTTCTTATGAATCTGTTTGTGCGTTTATTAAAACAACCCTTTAGTTTCTCCTCCAGTGTCTTCTTTTTGCAGATGGGTTTACTTTTGGTTGCTAATGGCAGCCGGGTGCGGGCTTTTTATTAGCGAAGAGGCGCTAAATATATGGGTCTGTGCTTTATGCTGGTACTTTTGTTTCATCTTCCAATTGGTTAAAATGCTTCTAGTGAGCTTTCATTTTGATAAGAGTTTCCTCTAAATGTGTATGTCAGGTTGGAATCACGTTGGCACGGATGTTAACTCTGGATGGGACGTGGCAATCCTTTGTTGAGTCTTTCTCTCGGAATGCTCCTTATATACTGTCTACAGTTTCATGGGTTTACTGGTAAAAAAAAGCTATATATCTCTGGTTAAAAAACAACATAGGCCACATGACTCGTAACATCATCATCCAGCTTTATTCTTTGTTGTCTTTGCTGCCAACTTCAATATAATCGGTAAAGGGGGGTTTGTATAAGCGATATGATACCTTTTTACCTTGGGAAGCTCTTCAGACAAAGTGGAGCTTCAGATGATGTTTGTTCAAAGGTTAATCCATTCTTGTTAATTATTTCCCAATTAAAATATGTATCCAAAAGCTGATTGTCTGTCTCCATTTTTGCATTGGTACTGGTCTTTTTATATAAAGCTGGGAATAGGTAAAGAGAAAGCGATGAGCATTACTCAGGCTGTTCAAAAGTATGGCAACCTCTCAGGTTTTGGTAAGTAGGAAATTGCATGCAGTGTGGAAAAGATTTTTCTAGAATGTGTTGAATGACTTTTATATTGTGTTGAATGCAGTGGAAAGATTTTCTCTGGGAATGAGGAATCCTACAGCATTCTTTGCNGTTTTACCTTGGGAAGCTCTTCAGACAAAGTGGAGCTTCAGATGATGTTTGTTCAAAGGTTAATCCATTCTTGTTAATTATTTCCCAATTAAAATATGTATCCAAAAGCTGATTGTTTGTCTACTTTTTTGCATTGGTACTGGTCTTTTTATATAAAGCTGGGAATAGGTAAAGAGAAAGCAATGAGCATTACTCATGCTGTTCAAAAGTATGGCAACCTCTCAGGTTTTGGTAAGTAGGAAATTGCATGCAGTGGAAAAGATTTTCTTTGTGAATGTGTTGAATGACTTTTATATTGTGTTGAATGCAGTGGAAAGATTTTCTCTGGGAATGAGGAATCCTACAGCATTCTTTGCCGGGGCTCTTGTAAGTGTGTTGCGGAGTTGATGATTCAATATGTAGCATATGGTAAACCACACCTATCATATACATGAACCTTTACAGGGAATATCTCCAGAGTGTTTCTTTGCAGGAGTTTGTTGTGGCGGCTTGATTACTCTTCCACTTCAGGTTTACCTGCGTTTCTTTTATATATTCTATTTCGATTTTTTTTTTTGTAACAAATGGGATACTGATTCTAACAAATGTTTCAGCTGGTGTTTGGGTTTCTCCTTAGAGAACGCCCCATGTTTGCTCTTGCAACAGTAGCAACTGCAGTGGTGAGTAGAGTAAGAGAGAGAGAACTGATGTAAATTGCTTTTACACAAGTTTGAAGTTTTGGTTCCTATACTTGTGCAGGGAATATGGACGATCTTCCCCTATGTGGTGGCTGCATCCACGGCTTTGTTCCTCTACATTCGCAGTCGCTACTCCAGCAAAGATTAGCTCTTCTTGTTACTACTACTCAATATAGAAAGATGTAAGATCATATAAAAAGATCAGATATAGTACTCAGCCAATCAATACTAATGGCCTATATTGTTTTAGAGTATTATGTCCAAAGAATGAATATACACACTAACTTGCTCAATTGACTTTTCCTAGAAACACTGTTTTGTGTTTTGAATTGTGACATTTCTTCGATTTTATTCACCTGATTCTCAGAGTATTATACAAATCATTTTCGTTTAGTAAGAATTGAATTTGGGTTTTATGTACGTACCATTGTCAAAGACCATAATAGAGAAGGCATCTGTAGTTAGTTCACTGATCACTTAAAGATGCCTTTTCTATAACACAAGTAAGTCTGTTGATTGTTTAACAGAGTCATCTTCAAACTCCATTTTTGTTTTTTGTTCATTTTAACAGTTTCGTGGAAGCTGTTTCAAATTGTAAACGACTGACACGGCCTCAGTGACCATAGTAATCAAGATTCTACTATGATGNTTTGTTGTGGCGGCTTGATTACTCTTCCACTTCAGGTTTACCTGCGTTTCTTTTATATATTCTATTTCGATTTTTTTTTTTGTAACAAATGGGATACTGATTCTAACAAATGTTTCAGCTGGTGTTTGGGTTTCTCCTTAGAGAACGCCCCATGTTTGCTCTTGCAACAGTAGCAACTGCAGTGGTGAGTAGAGTAAGAGAGAGAGAACTGATGTAAATTGCTTTTACACAAGTTTGAAGTTTTGGTTCCTATACTTGTGCAGGGAATATGGACGATCTTCCCCTATGTGGTGGCTGCATCCACGGCTTTGTTCCTCTACATTCGCAGTCGCTACTCCAGCAAAGATTAGCTCTTCTTGTTACTACTACTCAATATAGAAAGATGTAAGATCATATAAAAAGATCAGATATAGTACTCAGCCAATCAATACTAATGGCCTATATTGTTTTAGAGTATTATGTCCAAAGAATGAATATACACACTAACTTGCTCAATTGACTTTTCCTAGAAACACTGTTTTGTGTTTTGAATTGTGACATTTCTTCGATTTTATTCACCTGATTCTCAGAGTATTATACAAATCATTTTCGTTTAGTAAGAATTGAATTTGGGTTTTATGTACGTACCATTGTCAAAGACCATAATAGAGAAGGCATCTGTAGTTAGTTCACTGATCACTTAAAGATGCCTTTTCTATAACACAAGTAAGTCTGTTGATTGTTTAACAGAGTCATCTTCAAACTCCATTTTTGTTTTTTGTTCATTTTAACAGTTTCGTGGAAGCTGTTTCAAATTGTAAACGACTGACACGGCCTCAGTGACCATAGTAATCAAGATTCTACTATGATGAACAAAAGAATCAACATGTCATTCATTTTTGGTGTCGATGATTTTAAAGATTCTCTTTGATTACAATTGTTATGACAAGTGCTAGGACTTCTCTTCATACCGTTCGGCGGCGGAAATGGTGACGAGTGACGACGGCGGCGGCTCAAGACAGTTCGGTTCTCTTCTCTTCTCCTTCTTTAATCTTGATTGAAGAACCGAACCGAACCGAACCGAAATGTTTTTTAAGTTCGATTTGACTTCGGGTTATGGATGAGAACCGATCCGCAACTGTGAAGTTTTAGTTCAGTCTGGTTCGGTTCGGGTACCCGAACTAACCGAAAATGAAACAACTTAAATGTCTTAACCTAAGATTTTTTTGGTTCTCTTAAGTCGAAACTTGCGGCGGCGTCTCATTTCCATCAGAACTTGCAAGCTGCTTATCTCCGACGGTCCGAGCCTTAGTTTCTGACAGTTATTCTCACCTCCGTGGGTAAAGGTTTGTGTTTTCGTTGATGTTTGTTCGATTTCAATTGACCCTCATCTCCAAGACAGTTACTTAAAAAAAGTTTTATTCTTTCTCACTTGTAGAGTTCTGATGTGATGTTATAAGATAATGATTTGTGAATCTGCTTGCTGTTGTGATGAGTATGATTTGAGCATTTTGAAATTTTTTGTAGATAATGTCTTCGCCTTCTTGTCATGGCAACAACGATGACTTACTTGATGAAGAGGTTCAAGGAGAAGAAGAACAATTTCAAGTTCAGACTAGTGTGGGAAAGAAAAGAACAGAAACTGAAAGATCAAGTTCTGAACTTCCACCAAAATCAAGGATGAAGATTGCTCAGATATCTGATATATGGCAACACTTTACTCCCGTTGATCTTGATAGAGAGAGCACTGGTCGTTGTTGTGGTAGTGATGATGATGGTAGCGGTAATCTTAAATATGATCCAGATCTTTTCAGGAGATCAGTCAATGAGATGATTGTTCTTGGCGGGCGCCATTTTCCTTTGCTGAATCCGAGGGATTTAAGAGATTCTGTCATAAGGCACTCCCTGTGTACGCGGACCATGTATCACAGCAGACAGTTGCTAGTGGTATTGCTGCAATGTTTTTGCAAGAGAAGGCTTCTTTGAAGAAGTTGTTTGCTGCTGACAAGAACAAGAGAGTCTCTCTCACGACCGATATATGGGAAGCTCCTACTACCTCATGTAGTTACTTGGCTATAACAGCTTACTGGATTGATGCAAACTGGGAATTGCAGAAGAGAATCATTAGCTTTAAGCCTGTTACAGATAAGAAAGGAGATACGATTGCAAGACACCTTATTGAATGTTTAGATGAGTGGGGGATTGAGAAAGTCTTCACAGTCACAGTTAATAATGCCGAGGGTAATGATGAGGCTCTGACCTTGTTCAAGGAGGCTATGCGGTTGAAAGGAGCTAATGCTTTAGTTAAAGATGGTGAGTTTCTGCATATGCGTTGTTGTGGGGAAATCGTGAATCTGACTGTAAAAGAGAGTCTGGATCATGTGAGTGACAGTATCGTTGCTGTTAGGAATGCGGTGAAGTATGTGCAGTCATCATTTACAAGATTAAAGTCATTCAAGATGCATGTAGAGACGGGGAAGGATTCTAAAGGTAGCTTGTCATTGGATTGCGTTACTGAGTGGAATTCCACGTATCTTATGTTGGTAGCTGCACTTCACTCAAGGGTAGCTTTTGAGAAGATGTTGGATGAGGACAAGCTTTATGGTGAATATTTTCTTGAAATAGAGGAGGAGACTGGAAAAAAACGGGTTGGACCGCCAGTTTCAGCTACTTGGGATGAAGTGAAAAGGTTGGTAGGGTTTCTCAGAATCTTTTTCAATTGTACACTGGGATTTTCAGAATCTAAATTAGCTGCTTCTTCGAAGGGTTACAATGAGATTGCCACTATTGATTGGAATCTAATCGAATTAAGTAAGGAAGATGATGAAGAATTACGGAAACAAGCAACAAGTATAAGGGACAAGTTTGAGAAGCACTGAGAATCCACTTGTGATTGTTGCTAGTGTGTTTGATCCAAGGAAGAAAATGAAGTTTGCTTCACTTTGCTTTGACATGCTCCATGGTAAAGATAGTTTGGAAGGTAATCATCTTACATCATCAGTTAAGAGTGCGATGCAAGATCTATATGAAGAATATATCATAATCCAGGATAACCAGTCTCAAGATGATGATGCTGCAACCCAAAGCGATCATGGCGATTCTGAGCAATCAAGTGTTGTTATGTCTGATTTACCAGATTGGTTTATAAGCAGTGAATCTTTGTACAACAAGATGCTTAAGAAAATGAGAGAAGAACGAGTAGGTAAGGAGCTAGATATTTACTTGACAGGAAGCATTGAGCCATGGGGTTCAAGATCAGATTACGATGTTTTGTCATGGTGGAAGCCCGAACTACCCGGTCTTGTCAGAATTGGCTAGAGATGTTCTTGCAATTCAAATGTCTTCTTTTGCTCCTGAGTCCGCTTTTTGTACTAGTGGTCGAATCTTGGACCCTTATAGAAGTTCGTTGACTCCTTACGTAACTGAAGCTTTGATATGTACACAACAATGGTTGCGGACTTCCTTACAGTCTGAACCACAACTTCCTAGCTTAGAGCAAATGTTGGAAGAGCTTGACTTTCAGGAGTCACTTGGTAATTTGCTTCTTTATTTTTCTAACTTTTTTCGATGTATGTTCAGTGATGGATATATCGTTTATCTAACTAACTTTATTTATTTTTGGTGCATCTAGATTCTCGGTATCAACCTGAATCTGGTCATTGAGTTGTAGCTGCAACTAGAGGTACAAATCTTGTTTGTATTGTGGTGTTTTTAAGTCTTCTCTCGCATTTTTTTTCACTTCTTCTTTTACAGTGTCTGCACTTATTTCACTATGCTCGTAGTCTTTGCTGTGTTTGCATAATTCTAGAAGACTTGTCGTTTCTGTCTTCAAATCTACGTTTGATAGTGTTAGTTTCTTCGATTCTGTTGACTAGTCCTCTGTTTTGTTGATCTGCATTTTCTTATGTACCCGATCAATCTACACTTTTTTTGGAACTTGTTTGTATGATCATCAGTTTGTGATAGTTTTGATCTGGATCACCCTTTGTTTTTCCTTTACGGATCAGATCAGTGTCTATTATTTGATTATTTTCTTAGTCTTTATTCCTGTAGTCATGCCATCTTAATGCATTGCTAGCTCTTTAGTCTCTCTTCATGTATTCATCTAATGTCAAAGAACATACTTGTAATATTAGAATCGATATTTAGGCAAAGAACATCACTAAGTTACTTCAGAAACACTATCTGGTGATGTTTTCCACAATGGTCACAAGATAGAGTTGCTAGACGTTGGTGATTTGATGTCTTTTGAGGACTGTTGTAAATCAAAGGAAGCTCAACCTGATAATGTTGGAAAATGTCTTTTTTTTTTTTTTT
>NC_025695.1:20429768-20438510 GCF_000633955.1 Camelina sativa | reverse complement strand
TTTTTTTTTTCTTGCGTATGATTACAAGTATAGCTAATGCTGAACTTCCGTTGCCTTCTTAATCCATTCAAGAGAAGCAATCATTGTATGTGTTAAGATTGTTTTGGTGATTTTTCAGGAAACCACCGGTCTCAGCAATCTTCAGATGGAAAAGGGGAAGACTATGGAAGCTATAAGACTCTCTGGGCTTTATGTTTGTTTTTTTGGTTTTTAATTGAGTTTGGAACTTGATTATGAAGAAGACAGTACTCAACTACTTTTAAACTGGGCTTTATGTTCTCTATTAACATTGAATGTAGTGTAAAATATTTCTCTGGTTAACGAATCTTTACAGGGAAGTGATTTTTTGTTAGAATGTGAATCCGGCGACTAATTAGAGGATCCTGATTCTAACAAACATTTCAGCTTGTGATTGGGTTTCTCCTTGGAGAACTCCCCATGTTTGCTCTTAGCAAACTGCAGTGGTAAGAAGAGACAGCACGAGAGAGAAAACATATGTGAATATATCTTACACAAGTTTTAAGTTAGTATGTGTTAGCTTCCCCTACGTGGTGGTGGCTGCCACCTCAGCTTTGTTCCTCTATATTTGCAATTCGCATTCTCTTACAAACAATTTTTGTTTAGGAAGAATTGTATATGCATTTTATGTATTTATGTGCAAATTGTTCACGATAATAATAAACATGTATAAGAAGAAAGCTTTGCAATTCATGTTTTAGTAAACTAACCAACCATCTTCAGCATCGATCACACTAATCTTGCCAACACAAGTAAGCCTCTGTTTATTGTTTTAAAGAGTCATCATCTTCATCTTCAATATCCCAAGATAAATCCTCATCTTCATCTGTTGCTACACTGACCCGTCTTCGCCAACCAGACTTCACCTCAGACCCTTGACCAGCCTCCAAACTCCTACCCTCATTGCTCCTGATATCTTCTTCCATCTTATCCCACCCAAGATCTTCAACCTCAGGTAACGAAGGCTGCGTCGAAATCACCGAGATATCACTATCCTTAGACGAAACTGCTCTGCTCCCAACCTTGTCCTCCTCCAAAACCACAGTCTCTGAACCTGGATTCAACAAAGTCTCACCACTAGTTTCATCATCATCATCAAGATCCCAGCTCAAATCCTCCTCTTCTTCGCCAGAAATAGCTCTATTCACAAACTTAACCCTAGCTTCTTCAACAAGCTCAAGCTTATACACTCTATAAAAATACCTCCTCCAAAAAGTCTCAGCATCAACTTGAGCAGGAACAATCTCCTCATAGATCTCTTTAACACCTTTGTTCTCATTAAATAAACCAACAATCTCATTCCTTCTCTCCTCTAACTTAAACCGTAAACTCCAATTCTCAAAATCAACTAAATCATCAGGCTCTCTGACGAACGTGCCTTGATCAGATTGTATCGCAAGCAACATCATCTCGAAACGACTATAGGGTTTCACAGGTAAGCTAAGGTTACGATCGGAGCCTTGTGGTGGTTTTTCAGAGACTCCTTACCATGAGAGATGATCCTGGCCGTTGATTTCCACACGGAGGCGCCGATATCGTCGATGGCTTGACCAACGGATTCGAGCGACTCTGAAGCGACGGAGGCGCCGATCTCGAGGGAATCGGGTAATCTCGAAGCTACTTGTCGGATTATGGAGGTTTCTTTCCTCAACTCGGATCCGAATTCTTCGAAATCGCGGCGGTATGATCCGATTACAGATTCGGATTTTGTCGCTAGGGTTTTGATTAGATTGCCGAAGCTCCATGAAGAAGAAGAATAAGAAGAAGAAGACGAAGCTGTGGGTTCATCTGGTTGTTGTTGTTGTTCATGATCGTACTCGGAGAGAACTGATTTGAAGAGATCCATGAATCCCCCTCGATTGAGAGAAGAAGGAAGCTTAGGGTTTTGAAAAGGTTTAATTTTGAAAATTTGTATGTAAAGTATGTCTATAAATAATGAAATCAATGTCGTTGTTACTGTTCTGATTAGAAGTCATAGAAACCGATGTCGGTGGCATGTGTTTTGTATGAAACAATATTTTTTTTTTTTTAACAATTAACTTTATTATTAGATTAATTAAAATAGAGTTACAATGACATTCACTGATTCATTTATTATTTGATCTAACATAATGCTGTACATACAGATTTCGAAAGTCGGACTTGAAGGATAATCTTTATAAAAAAAACAAATTACAATTGATAATACAAATTTCCAACTATCTAAAAAAGGAATTAAAATTACAAAATCTAATATATCAGTTATTTTTCGACCAAAATAACCAAAATAATTGTAAATTTATGAAAAAGTTTAGATATATTTAATACATTAGAAGAACAAAAAGAAAAGAAACAAAAAGAACAATCCGGAATGGAATAAACAGTTTTTGAATAATAAAAAGAAAATCTACCGAGAATGAACTAAATAGTAAATGGTAACTAAATAATAAAAATATCTTTTTAAATATATTAAATATTAAATAAATCAAATTCAATAATAATACTAATACTACTTCTAATGTATTTACAATGAATTTTACATTTGTTTTTAGAAAAAAATTGTAAATTAAATTTTAGATATGTCATATTAAATATTAATAATTATTAACCTACAATACAATTTTAAAGGTAATTTAAAATATTTTTATTTTTTATTTACGATATAAACATGAGTTCTCTTGAATTTATTTTACTATTCATATATAGTTTTCAAATAGCCTTAAAATTAGTTTAACATGAAATTCAAGTCAAAATTATTTTTTCTGTCTATACATAATGAAAATAAGAAAATTATTATATTAGATAATTGAATATTATTAACAAACTTATTTTAAATTTATTTTAAAATATAAAAACGAATTTTAATATTTGTTCTTTTTCTGTTCTATTTGTTACTCATCAATTTTGGGGATGAACATTTTTGTTCTATTGTTCCTTATTTTTTTTAGAAGGTAGAGGAATGCAAAGGAAAAATTATTACTATCAAATGGTAAAAAAATTGTGGAATAAAGAGGAATATCACATTCCTCCTCATTCTTTTCCTAAAATGTGGTTACCAATTGAAGCCTACATAATATTGTACAAGCAAATTTTGAAACTCGGACATGGAAAGATATATTTTTTTAAATAAATTACAATTGATAATACAACTTTAAAGTTCATATAATCCAAGTACCTAAAATTAAAAGGAATTAAAATGATAAAATCTGATACATCAGTTATTTTTTAACCAAACTAATTGTAAATTTATGAAAAAATTTAAATACATTTGTTAACATTTAACCATTTTAAAAATA
Organism: Camelina sativa; assembly: GCF_000633955.1. NCBI lineage: Eukaryota > Viridiplantae > Streptophyta > Magnoliopsida > Brassicales > Brassicaceae > Camelina > Camelina sativa. Next base: position 20,435,217 of record NC_025695.1, on the reverse strand, counting down.
CTATATATATTTCAGAAACCAAAATATAAAATTTTAAATATTCTAATTATTCTCCTAGTCATTAGAGATAAGCCCAACAATATCCCAAAATTACAATTAGAAACTCGAATATATCTTTACTTTAGGACTAAAATAACCAAAATACTTAAGAAAAATACCCTAAAATAGCATTAAAACAAGTTTTATGGACAACTATAACACAGACAAACTTCCAAAAATAGCATTATTTAACACATTAAAATATTTAAAATTAATTTTTTAGGTTTGGGTTCTCAATTTCACATTTAAGGTATAGTTTTGAGGGGCATGGTTTAGTATTTTGAATTTAGGATTTAATTTTGAAAGATTAAGGGATTAATTTGTACTATTTTTGGAATTTTAGAGATGTTGTGCTAAGTTTGGAAAAAAAACTATTTTGATGCTATTTTTGATAATCTCCCAATACTTAAACTAAGTAAAATATATGGAAAACTTTAAATATATTTATTAATATAAGAGGTGCTTTGGTTTAATTTATTTCGCCCGATTTTGTCCTAAACGGTTAATACATAGTTGGAATTCTAATAATTTGGTGATGCTTGAGCTTATGTCTCCATCACTTTTGGAGAGTCATTGACGAGGAACTTGTATGAAACAAAAGTAACAAATTTCATAACCCATATATGGCAAAGAAACATAAGAAAACTCTATTCAATTATATCATACACCTTATTCTGGTTTTTTTTTGAGAAAATCTTAAAAATAGCATCAAAATAAGTTTTTTTTCCAAACTTAGCACAATATTTCTAAATTTCCAAAAATAACACTAATTAATCTTTCAAAATTAAATCCTAAATTCAAAATATTAAACTCTATCCGTTCACGAGGACATCATATATATTTTTAAAGAGAACTAATCCATTCCCAACTCAATAACATACCAGTAATGACCCAATAGATCAACACATTTTAAGCTTTACAGTTAAGTCTTATAGAGAAATTGGGCCCAACGGCTGAAACATAAAATAATATTAAAAAAAACAGAAATGTAAGTTATTGATTTTATTTACTTTTCTTAATAAAATCCACAACCTTTTTCACTCCAAACACTAAAACATTAACAAAAAACTACTCCCACAGTTTACTAAGTACATATGAAATAATTAAAACTCTAACCCACAATCACATATAAAAAAACCAAATAACAATCCAACCACAAAATGACAAATAATTAGAATTTAAGCACAACTAACAACTACAGCCAAACAACAACTTTTACTATACAATGTTAACTTCTGATTAAAAGTTTTAAAAACATTAAAAACACACATGATGATCCCTGTTTTTGAAAAATAAATAGCGGACTAAATTATACTTACTTCAAAACCTATTTAAAAAAAAATATACAACAAAACAACATAAGCAAACAAATGAACTACAAAAACAGACGCAAAGATTAATTTACATAACCAAAAGATAATATACACAAAAACCCTAAATATACCTTAATCTAACTCTTGTGCGTAAATGCTAGTGTATATATAAATATAAACAAAGGTACATTTATAGTAGAAGTGGTGGACAACTACTTTCTGTTATAAGATAGGACAGAAAATAAATTCTATACCATAAATTAAAAGTAACAAATATAAGAGGTAAATGTAGTTTTAGTACGTTTTCCTAAAGATATTCAGTTTTAAGTATGTTCACTATTTACAATATGATAATTAGACGTGGGACCAGTTGCGAGAGATAGAAAAATGAGTCATGGAGACCATCGTAGGTTTATAATAGTACTTCCGCTATAACTTTTTTTTTTGGTTATATATAAACTTTTTAAAAATATGGTCTATGTTTTCTGATATGGTATACGATCTATACCGTAAACCATAATACCATGGTCATTCTATTTTTTTGCATTTCCAAATAGCTTTGGCTCTATTGAAGAAGAAAAATACAAGAAAGTGGAACAAAAAAACACATCACTATACCAGGATATGCACAACTTGCACCATAGGAAGTAGAAACCAAGAATTGGGAACAACCCAAAGCATATTAATACCGGAAAATTCGAAAACAAAAGAACGATACATCAACACATACACATTCCATTGGAATAAGACGTGTAGCAAAAAGTTCATAAACCAAGACCAGAATCACACTTGAACACAACTCTTGAAAACCTCCCCCATCCGCGATATATAATTAATTCAGATGATCAACCAATAAATAACATACAATTACAAAATCGCATAAACCCCTACTACTACTACTGCATGGCCATCATCTTATTTCTTAATTTTACCACCAACGCGAAGGGCATGGTCATGGTTCCCTCCTCCCCCCATTGATTGTCCTGCCTTTGTAGCTGCCTTCTCTTGCAATGATCTTGCGTCTCTACACCACAAGAAAAAATAAAATAAAAAATAAATAACCAACAATTATCCAATCTATCTAACAACATTACCAACTTTACATCTCTAATCAACTGTACAAAACAAAGTCTAATTAGCTCATCTTAAATATTTAGGCATCAACAACTTCAAACAGCTCCCACATAAATTTATTATGTCACACAGCTTATGTTGTGGTTTATGCATTCAATTAACCAACACAAACATCAGAAATGAATCTAATCTAACATCAATCCCCACCTCACACTCACAAATATAATTGAATCTAAACATCAAGTTTTCAAATCAGAACCAGTTCCGGTTTAGCTCAAGATTCCACAACCTAATCAGTGTGTTCTCCTTCTTCTAAGTTACCTTTCACGACGTTGTTCAGGAGTTAATCCATCGTTCTTAGGTTGCTTAGGCTTATGATTACCTCTTGCTTGAGCTCTTTCACGATCACGTTCTCTTTGGTTTCCACGTTTGCTTCAATTAAAGCCAAACAAATAGTATATAATATCACAGAAAAATAAAATAAAGAAACCTAAACAATTAAAAAAAAAGGTAAAGCAAAGAAATCTTAATAAATGAAAGAGATCAAGAAAAAGGATATGTGCCATTGTCGATGAACAGACACAGAGGAAACAAAGATCCCTGGTAACATAATCCACCAAATTGAACATGCCAAGTTGTTTATGAATTATGATCTAATATAATATATAAGCAGCATTAAATAAATATAGCAATTCTCTAAAAATTGAAAACAAAAATCAGAGATTTAAAGAAGATTTTTTGTTACCTGTAGAGAAAAAGAGAGTATGATTTGGAATTGGCTAAATCCAAGTGTGAGGAGATGATGATGATGATACGAAGCAAAAAGGAAGTGGAATGAACTTTTTATAGATAAAGAGAGAGAGTGAGAGAGGAATGAATTTTGTTTTTCTTTCTCAATTTGTTTGTTTTTTGTTTTTTTTTTAAATTCTCTCATTCGGTCAACAGTTTTTGTTTTATTAATAATCGCTTGGAGGAAACTATTTTATTTACAATATATATATATATATATATATTTATATTTATATTTTGCGTTGTTGTTATATTTCGTCATATTCTGTGAGTAATGACAAAATTTTATATGATAAAATAAAATTTTTTCAAAGTCATGCTCTAGTGGCACTATATTCTTTTGACATATATTATTACAATCAAATTTAAATACACTATTTTTAATATTCACTAAATTTAAATATAGTTTTATACTAAAAACAAAATCTTATCATTTTTAATAACTTTGTAGTAGTTATATAATTACCATATAAATTAATTTCACAAGTTTTACATCAAAAAATCAATTCATTTATTATAAATAATTTAAAGATATAAAATATGAAATTTCTTAATTTTGACATAAAAACAATTCTTCCAGTCTAAACTGAATTCAATATATAAAATAAATTAATTCCAAGATATTAAAATATGATATTTCATAATTTTTTTGAATTCAATATGAATTCAATATATAAAAATATAATTGTTCATAGTGCGCGGATACTCATCTAGTTTATAAAGAAATGTAAATATGCTTACAAATTTTCACAGTTAACAGATGGCTTACTGCGCGGGTCAGTATTCTAGACCTGATAAAAGAAATTAAATGGACGACGTAGTCCACCAAACTACTGGCTAGACGCTCTCGATCTGGTTCATATCTTATTAAAGTAATAAGTGGTGATAACTTTGCTTTGATTGAAGGAAACAAGCCGTTGGTAAAGTTACCAACCCGACCAAAAGAAAGAGAAGGAGTTTACATATATCATTTCATAATTGGATAAGAGAGAAGAAGCAAGACACCACACCTGCTATATATATACAAGCAAGAATTACAAAGAAACTACATATTCAGTCTTCAGTCTTCATACAGAAACAACAAAGTCTTCTTTTGGTCTTATTAAACCATCCATCAAGAAGTCCAATTTGAGTTATCTAATATGACAGAACAATATTCAACTCTTTAAATATGTAGCGTGATTTCTTTATCTTTTCCTAAGAATCTATCTAGTAAACCCAAAATTGTCAACCGAAATAATGTTTTCAAGTGCATTTTAGTAGTCGTTGGCTCAGCAGAAAGCTAAGCATTACAAACCTCAAGAAAGTTCGAAATGCCGAGTAGTGGTTTACAAATGAGAAAAACCAGCTGAAAACATGAGACATGATCGAACGAACCCACTCGACTCGACCTTCCCCGAAATCTCTTCACTATACTATTTCACCTTTCAAACGCAATCTCCGCACACCAAATAACCCTTCCATGATAATAGCTAAGATCGATCATGCTTGTGCCATAAAACTCTTACCATATTTCCACCATAATCCGTCAATTGAACATCACAAGACCATTCAAATTGTGTATTCTCTTACCTTAGTGTCAACTGTCAAACCATTCAAATTGTCCGTGTTTATACCACTAGTGCACGTTATCTATCACGCAACTACCACTAGTGCACGTTATCAGTCACAGTGACCAGCAGCGATCGAAATTTTAGATTGCTAGTTTTTTTAGCGATTAGATTTGAAAATGCGGTGTTTGGTTTCTTTTAAAAAGTTACACAATTACAAAAGTAGCCTTATTATTTTTGGAAAATCACAAACAAACCTACACAACCCTAAACCCCAAATTTCGATTCCTCTTATCTTTTTTACACGATTCTCTCTGGTTCATCAAAGCCGCCGTTGAAATCGTCTCGCTTGTTCCTGATTGATTGAGCCTGTTCATCGAGTGTCGAATCTTTTAGTTGCAACCAGGTTTGTGCCCGTCAAACTGTGAGATTGATTGATAACGAGAGTTGGGTTGTCTTTCTTTTCTTTTAATCTTTCGTTTCTGGTTTAGGGAACAATACAATCATCTATAGCTATAAATAATCATCTCTAGCTCATTTGGTGTTTGTTTGGAGTTGGAAAAAAATTATATATATTTTTGCATGTCTCGATTTGTGTTTGCTGATTTGGTTTGGTCTCGAATTATTGATTGGGTAGTGTGTTGATTCCAATATGGGACTAGAGAATCAAGTTTGAGCAGTTAT
>NC_025695.1:20392134-20429708 GCF_000633955.1 Camelina sativa | reverse complement strand
TGGCGTGAAGTAAGTAAGCATCATTCATTCATTTATTCACTTACTTATATTTTTACTTTGATTTTGGTTTTTCTTATGTTTGTTTCTTTTACAGCACTTCGTTTATGAGGAGCATATGCTCGAAATTGAATGCCCCAGTGTCACACCTGAGGCTGTTCTCAAGGCTTCAGGGCATGTTGACAAGTTTACTGATCTTATGGTTAAGGATGACAAAACTGGAACCTGTTTCCGCGCTGACCACTTGCTCAGGGATTATTGCAACGACAAGCTCGAGAAAGATCATCTTACCATCTCTGCTGAGCAAGCTTCTGAACTGAAGAATGTTCTTGCTCTCTTGGAAGATCTTTCATGTCAAGAGCTTGGTTTGAAGATTAAAGAGTATGGGATCACTGCTCCCCACACTAAGAATCCTCTTTCTGATCCTTACCCATTCAACCTGATGTTTCAAACATCCATTGGCCCATCTGGTCAGAGTCCTGGGTGAGTATTTTGTCTTGTCCTGAGCTTAGTTTCGTTCCTGAGATTTTTATTCCTCATCAAGTTTGTTTTTCTTACGTGTTTCAGTTACATGCGTCCTGAAACGGCACAAGGCATTTTTGTCAACTTCAGAGACTTGTATTACTACAATGGAAAGAAACTTCCCTTTGCCGCGGCTCAAGTCGGTCAAGCCTTCAGGAACGAGATATCTCCACGTCAAGGGCCTCTTAGAGTTCGTGAATTCACTCTGGCAGAAATTGAGCACTTTGTCGACCCTGAGAATAAGTCACATCCTAAATTCTCTAATGTAGCAGAATTGGAATTCCTTATGTTTCCAAGAGAGGCCCAACTCTCTGGCCAATCTGCTAAAAAAATCTGCCTTGGGGAAGCTGTTGCCAAGGTCAGTACTCATTTCACTCGCACAGATAGACCTCTTTTTCTTTTTTTAACAAATTTTTTTTTCTAACTGTAATATGTATTACGAACAGGGAACTATTAACAACGAAACTCTAGGATACTTCATTGGGAGAGTTTATCTTTTCCTTACCAAGATTGGCATAGACAAGAACCGGCTGCGTTTCCGCCAGCATCTAGCAAATGAAATGGCCCACTATGCAGCAGATTGCTGGGATGCTGAAATTGAGGCTTCATATGGGTGGATTGAATGTGTTGGGATTGCAGATAGGTCTGCATACGACTTACAGGCTCACTCTGTAAGAAACTTAACTTTCTTTTTATCTCTGCTTCTCATCATTTCGTTTGACAGCTACATAATTCAAATCCCATATTGCATTCCTATTTTAAGTTTACTAAAGTAGATCCTTCTGTTGTAAATATGGCAGGAAAAAAGTGGCGTTGCTCTTGTGGCTGAAGAGAAATTTGCAGAACCTAAAGAAGTAGAGGTATTCTAGTCTACATTTTCATCATCTCTGTCTTTACAACTTGTCCTTAATATGGTTCTCCTCCTTTTGTTTCAGCAACTTGTGATTACTCCTGTGAAGAAAGATTTGGGTATTGCATTCAAGGGAGATCATAAGAAAGTGGTTGAATCTTTGGAGGTAGACTGACACTGAAGTGTATTGTTTTACTGAATAGGTTTCTTTGTCCCATGGTGATGGTTTATAATAAAGAACATGCTTGGCGTATTGTTTTGTTTAGGCGATGAAGGAACAAGAAGCTATGGCGATGAAGGCAACCCTGGAATCCAAAGGGGAAGTGGAGTTTTACGTGTGTACCCTCGGGAAAAACGTGACCATCAAAAAGAACATGGTGTCAATCTCAAAGGAGAGGACGAAAGTGCACCAGAGGGTTTTCACACCGTCAGTGATTGAACCATCGTTTGGGATTGGTCGGATTATGTATTGTCTTAGCGAGCACTCTTTCAGCACAAGGCCAGGCAAAGCAGGGGATGAGCAGTTGGGCTTGTTGAGCTTTTCTCCTCTTGTTGCTCCCATGAAGTGCATGGTTTTCCCGCTTGTACAGAACCAACAATTCGAGGAAGGAGCCAAAGTCATTTCCGAGAGCCTTACTTCTATTCGCATCAGTCACAAGATTGACATGACTGGTACGTAACAAATTGAAAGTTGGAAGTTGTTAGCATTTTGAAACGGAGCAAAACGAGTGAAATTTTTTTTTGTGTATGTGAACAGGTACATCGATAGGGAAGAGATATGCGAGAAGCGATGAGCTTGGAGTGCCATTTGCAATTACTGTGGACTCGGATACATCGGTGACAATCAGAGAAAGAGACAGCAAAGATCAAGTCCGAGTCAGCTTGAAGGAGGCAGCTTCCGTCTTGAGCTCAGTCGCAGAGGGGAAGATGACGTGGCAAGACGTCTGGGCAAGCTTCCCGCACCACTCTTCTGAATGATTTTGGTCAATGTAATGCATATCACATTTGTGGTTTCTACACGTCACTTTCGTAACGCACCATTGGGCGTTCTACTAAGAAGATACAGATCTTCTTTTCATTTTTTTTTCTTTTTCTTTTTTTTGGTACATTGAAATATATTTGGGATTGTTGACTACAGCTTTTCGAGAATCCTAACAGTTAAGTGAACCGTTTTCGGAGCCACTGATTGATTAAGTGTCAACAAACACCGGTGCTTTGCAATCCATATATATTTTCCCATTAATGTCTTGGGCCTCTTTAGCTAGCAGTGAGTCTAGCCGATTTAAGAGTCTCTAACCGATTTTTGGCTAGGAAGGCATCATTGAATGCTTCCATGTCTTTAAAATCTGAGACTCCTAGCAAACTTAACTTGGGGAAAGTGATTTTATCCCATGCTACCCCAGCTCATCCCAACAAAAGCCTGTGGGAGCGATTTGAATTTGCTTGTAAAGGGGGCTTAAAACAAGACATAGCATAAGATGGCATCGGGGTAAGTATGGACTTTTGTTTTCCGGCGTCGTATAGAAACTGTGATGACCAACTGTGAGCTCTTTGATCGGATCTTGTCCACTATGCGAGAGTAAAGAGAAGCATGAGTATAAATAAATAAAGATAGGGAGGAAACATAGAGAGTATCTTGCGTGATCATTTAGGTGTAAAAAGGATTTAGAGCTTATGTGCTCTGTTCTTGGGTGTTAAGGGAGGAGAACTGTAACTCCTACCTTATCAATTCAGGGTTTGATTCATTGTAATGAGGGTTTACGGATAAGAATTCATTTACGTTATAATCAATTTCTCTTCCTCAGTTTCACCGCAGGACTTCAACGGGAACAACAGTATGTAACAACAGCCCCCAAAATTTAAGAGTTTCCTATGGAAAGCTTCTTGTGGAGCCCTGTCTTCGCGAAACAACCTGGCAAAAAGAGGTTTCTAGGTTAGCTGCAAGAGATGTGGTGAACGAGAGGATGAACTCCACATCTTTCTTTCGTGCCCTTTTTTTAACTCAAAATAATTTGGGGTTTTACAGAAAACTCTTTCCTCTGATATTGTTACATTACTTCCACTTTCTCTCTCCCTCTCTCTTAACTAAGGGCCTTCGTGCAAATGTTCTGCCTCCCACAGGGCTCACCGTGATGCCAATTTTGCCTTGGATCAGCGGGGAGTCTTTGGAAGGCCAGGTTTTTTCGGAACAGGTGATGATGTGCCTAAGTCTAAGCCTTGATTGGAAGAGCATATGAAGAAGCTTTTTTTTATTTTATCATCCAATCAACATTTATTAGGAGAGCATTTAGAAGCTACAGATGCTCTCATATGCTCTCTTCCTATATGCTCTCATTTGAAGCATTTCCCAAACATTTAACTCTAAAATATAAATATATTTTAATTAATTTTAAATAATTAATTTATTTTATAAAAATAGAAAATTATAATTTTATAAAAGATAAATTTATTTGTTATAAGATAATATATATGAGAAACTACTTAATGTTATTATTAAAATTAATATAATAATTTATTTAATACATTAAAATATTAATGTGGATATAACGTTTATAATATATATAGATTTGTTTTATTTTAGTTTAATGTGTTATATTATATATATTTTAAAAAGTTATTGAAATTAAAAATGTAAATATAGATATAAACTTTTATTAAAAATTATAATATATATTAATTATTTATAATTAATGTGTAACATTATAAATATATATAATTAAAAATTATTAAATTACACATTTATATATATATATATAACAATTTATAAAATTGATTAAATCTAAAATATATTTTTTAAAAATCATATAGCAATGAGTGATAATTAATTTTTTTTTAATGAAACACATTTAAATTATATATTTTTAATTAATATCATATATTTAATATAAATATAATATTTAATACTCTACTGCTATACCAATCAACTAAATATGTTATATTAATCAGAACATACAAATAATGCAGCTTAATGCTTATGCTGCATAATGCTAATGCTATAGTATATGTGGTTCCAATGAAGCCGTAATAGTACGCGAGAGAATGGCAAGTGGCTCCACTGGTTTTGCCAAACTAACTACACCAAAACCGTATATTCGTATGGAAAATTAGGAAATCTTATATTCTTAACCAATGAAAAAAGGCAACATAGTAACACCTTCCTTATTCTTATGTAAAATTAGGAAATCTTATATTCTTAGCTAATGAAAAAAGGCAACATGGTAACACCTTCCTTATTTTTATGTAAAATTAGGAAATCTTATATTCTTAGTCTTAGCTAATGAAAAAAGGCAACATAGTAACACCTTCCTTTTTTTTTTTTTTTTTTTTTTTTTTTTTTTTTTTTTTTTTTTTTTTTTTTTTTNTTATGTAAAATTAGGAAATCTTACCAATGTAAATAAGGAGAATCTGATTAATTAAGAAGAGAATTATGGCCGTCGTGGATTGATCTTGCAAGCAGAGTCTCTCTATATTACTAGCCTTCTCAAGCAGAGTCTCTCTATTACATTATTCTCCCTCTCTCTCTCTAGTCTGATTGAATCTCTTACTATTTATTTATTTGATCAGAGTCTTCTCTGTCTTAAATCTTTCAAAGATGGCTCCTCGGCTAAACAAGGTTGGTGGTGATAAAAACTATTTCAAACAGATATTTCCTACTTTTAAGAAGAAAGCTACAGAGCTCTCTGTTCTTTGCGGCAACTCTGTTGGCTTCATCTGTTATGGTCCCGACAACGATCTCCATGTTTGGCCTGAGCCTCAAGATAACCCACAAGCCTTACCGGAGATCGTTGGGAAGTTCAATGCGTTGAGCGATCACATGAGGATGAGTCACGCCTCCGATCTATTCGACTTGCCGTATCTCAAGGGTTTGTCGATTGAAGAATTGCTTAGACATCTCGCTAAGCTTAACTCCCACTTAGTTGGGATCAAGCAGAAAAAGATGACTGTCTTGAAAAGAAGAGGAAACTCGAAGAAGCCCAATGATCATCTTAGGGTTTCAGACAACGCCGCCACCATCATCTCAAACCGCAAGGTGGCGGCTTCTTCGGATGATCGATTAGGGTTTGGAGAGTCGGGTTACGTTCTCCGTGGCTCTCACGAAACTGTTTCCAGTTTGGGATCTAGTGTTTTTAGTGTTTCGGATTCTTCTCCGGCCACTGATAACTCTCGTGTAATACCTTCCGACCTGCAAAATCAATCAGAGTTACGTTCGTCTTCTCTATCTTTCAACATCGCTCCTCGTGATAAGTCCTCCGGTGGTGATGATGATGATGTGAAAAGGGTGAAGAAGAACTTTTTCAAACACATATTTCCTACTTTTAAAAAGAAAGCAACAGAGCTCTCTGTTCTTTGCGGCAACTCTGTCGGTTTCATCTGTTACGGCCCTGACAACGATCTCCATGTCTGGCCTGAGCCTCAAGATAACCCACGAGCCATACCAGAGATCATTGAAAAGTTCAATGGGTTAAGTGATCACAAGAGGAAGAATCACGCCTCCGATCTCTACAACTTCCCAAATCTCAAGGGTTTGTCGGGTGACGAGTTGAGGAACCATCTCATCAACCTTGAATCACACTTACTTGGGATCAAGCAAAAAAAGTTATGTTTATCAACAAGAGAAAACTCCAAGCCGAGGGATATTCGTGTTTCGGATTCTTCTGTGCTCCATCCGTCTTCCGGGGACTATCTTCCGGTGGATCCAATGGAAGTTTGTACCAACAACGAAGGTGCTTGGGATCTTTGTCGGATAGAATTGGGGTTTGCTTCATCACTGTTACCTAGCTAGGAGCCACTGATTCTTTTGGAGCTGTGTGCGTCAAATCCATGTTTGTAAAGTTGGTAGTCACTTCTCTTCTTGTCAAGAAAGGAACAACATTCACATTTCTCTATATTCAAGCTACGACAAGGTTTATATTCTTGAATAAATCGAGTTAGGTTTGTTACTACTAAACGTGATTCATGATTTGAGTTAAAATTGAGTCAAATTTGACATGATTCGTAGAGTAGAAGTTGAGTTAGGTTTGGAATTATACGGACTTATTTGAGTCAAATTTGACATGATTTATAGAGTAGATATTGTGTTTAACTTCTTATACGGGAGTGATTTTGCTTCTGTTTGCAGCATTTCATTCTTGAGGAGAACATGCTACAAGTTAATTGTCCATGTGTGACACTGACACCAGAGGTTGTTATCAAGGCATCTGGACATGTTGACTATGGTGACATTGACATTGTTCTATCAATGTTCTTAAAGCAGCACAAGTCTTGAGAGAGGGCACGTATATGTAGTAGATTCGTACAAGTTCGTGTACATAGGTTTTGCCTTTACTTAATGTAAAAATTACCTAGAATGACTCATATTTTTGTGAAAATAACTAGAATGACTTCATTATGGAAGACATAACTAGAATGACTCAAATTTTTTGGTAAAAGACCTTATAGTTCTGTTTCTCATTTTTATTAACCAAATTGCCATTGTAAATAATAATTACATTTTAAAATAAAATCTTTGTTTTTTGTTTTTTTTTGACAACTAAAATTAAAAATCAGAAAACACAAAAAAACATAAAAATCCCAAATCCAAAATTAGAAAAACCTAATCTCTCTCGGCGACCTTCATTTCTCTCCGTCGGCGGCGATTCTCCTCTCAACTCCACGGCTCTCGGTGACTCTTGTTTCTTTCCATCGTCGATTCTTCCATTCGTCTCTCTAGTCGACGGTCCTCCTCTTCGTCGTTGGTTCTGTTGTTTCTCCTCTCCGTCGTCGTCTCTCTCTCGATTCTCCTATCAAGTGTCGGCGAGGAAGTGTTCTTCTCAGGCGACGACGAATTGGTCATAGGCGAGGGCGAGGAAGGGTTCTTCTCAGACGAAAGGTTTGTCTCCCTCTGAACCACCTTCTCAGAATTGCAGTTACGGTTGCTTTTGGGTCGTCGTTTACATATGTTGTCGTCGTTTACATATTTTGGTTGTTGATTTTCATCACAGATTTGTTTGATTACAGAGTTTGATTTTATTTGTCCCTTGTCATAGATTTGATTAAAGATTTGATTGCAGTTTTATTTGTCCCTTGTCACAGATTTCATTACCGATTTCATTTCAGTTTTATTTCTCTTTGTCGCAGATTTGTTTGCACTTTTTCTTTTGTGGTCACAGATTTGTTTGTACTTGTTTTCATTTTTTTTGTCTTTTGTCACAAATTTGTTACTTTGTTTAATTACAGTTTTGTTGATCTCTTGTCACATATTTATTTAACTTGTCATAGATTTTTTAAACTTGTCACAAATTTTTTTGTCCCTTGTCACAGATTTTTTTTGTCCATTGTCACAGATTTTTTTGTTATTACGAATGACTAATAACATTTTCGTTTTGCGATTAGGAATGTCACTTTACCCTCTTCGGCAATAAGAAGAAGTGAAATCTCCTATTCAAATAGGGAGCATGAACCATAGCTGTTTTTTGAGTAAGTTTGGGATTATGAAAAGTAAAATAGGAGGAGATGTGTGGAATGCATTGAAGGAATCATCCCTTGGGGTTTTTCTGAAGTTGTATGAAGATACGTATGTATGGTCAGCCCATACGATACATTACTTCCTCACTAATCAGTTGGCAGCCGATGCTAGGCATGATTTCTGGTCTGTTATTGATGGTCAACCACTCAGATTTTCGTTGCATGAATTTGAGGAAACTACAGGTCTAAATTGTGATCCATTTGATCTGTTGGACAATTTTGATGCTAACCATAAGGAGTTTTGGAAGGAAATGCAAGTATCGACAGTGGATGGACCATCTTTGGATGAGTTGAAATCGGCTTTAGACCTTTGCCAAAAGAGTGAGAAGAGTGATGGTTAGGGTGTTGATAAGAGAAAGATGTTAGGAAGGTTAATAATCCTACATGTCGAAATATTTGGGATTAATCATGGATCGAGGATACCATTGAAATTTGCGAAAAGAGTGTTTGATGAAGAGGCTTTTGAGAAATATCAGTGGGGGAGAGTGGGTTTTTCTAGTTTAGTTGACTCGATCAAGTTGGTTACCTACAATGGGCAAAATTACACATTGCATGGATGTGTTCATGTTTTGTTCATATGGATGTTTGAATCTGTTCCGGGTTTAGGAGAACTGTATGGCCATAGAAGGGCAATCACTTTGGGTACACCACTACTGAATTGGGAAGGATCTCGTACGCGATTCAGATTTGAAGACTTCATAGCAGAGGAGAAGGCTGCAAATCAAGAGGTATGAAATAACCACAAACTTTTTTACATTGAAAACAGACTTATTTTAAATAGCCACAGATTTGTTTTCAGTTTTCCACATATTTGTTTTTACTACGCCACAGATTTATTAATATTGACCACAGATTTATTTTACAATGACCACAGACTTATTTTAAATAGCTACAGATTTGTTTTCATTACGTTATAGATTTATTAATTGATGTCTTACAAAAATTCAGGTACGTGTGAGGCATATGGTTCCAGTTTCATTAGAAAATATGTACCTTAAATGGAGTGATGATGATGAGATACGAGATCCAAGACTACACAAGATGATTGAAGATATCATTGAAGATTTGGATCCAAATGGTTGGCATGTTGTAGTTCAAGTAAAGAAGCACAAATGTCAAATGCATGCGAATATCAGAGAAGAAAAAGAGTTTGATGGAGATGTAACTTCCAAAAAGAAGAGAAGCAACAAACGTCAAATGCATGATGGTGGTCTGACTTCCAAAAAGAAGAGGACTGATGAACAACATTCAGAGGTTAGTGGCTGTTTCATCTCTGATTTAAAATGTGTTGTTGAAGTTATATTCTCACACTTGTTGAAAAATGTGTCCAGGAATCTGGAGAAACCAAGAAAGCCTTGGTTGGAATTTTTAACATGATGAAACAAATGAAGAATACCATGGTTACAATGGAAAAGAAACTTGATAAGCTTGATGCAAAAATTGATTCAGTAGATGGGGCTCTTAGAACCCAAATAAGTACAGTGGTGGGAGATATCAAACAACTACAAGAGCCAATAGTGTAGAATGAAGCAGAGAAATCTAATGAAGCGAATAGTAAAACACCGGTTAGTTATTACATATTTATATTGTCAGCTTCACAGTTATATTTTCTTCACTGCAGATTTAAGGTGTCCCTTTTACAAACTTGCAGTCGTGGATGATAGTGGAGAAGAAGGGGGCATCACAAGATGAGTTTCCTGTTAAACAAGCTGTTAAGAATATTGCTGCGAGTAAGAAAGACACAAAAACAAAGGTTTTTGTGAAGAAAGAAAAGCAGAATGAGAGAAAGTATCAGAAGACTAAAACACCATGCAGTGGATTTGGAAGTGATCTTGAAGATATAACTGACAAATGTTATAGACGCCAATACAATGGCATCCAGTTCTGAAGAAGATCCGAATGACATTGCTAGTAGAGCTGTTGGAAATGCATTGAGTATCTTGCAGCAGAAACTCAAGGATAACATCACACTAGTGCCGAAACAAATTCCACAGTTAGCTTATTCTTAGAAGTTACCATACATTGGAAACTCAACTGTCAAATGCATCATCCCAGGTGTTGTTACTTCAACACACGACTACGATCCTATGTAGCCTGTTGAAGAAAGCAAGTTGCGGAGACTCTTGGACTTCATCGAAGATGATGAGTATGTTTTCCATTTTTTTTTTTGATAATCAACATGGATTTTAATTTTATTTTTGATCATGTACTTTTTTTTCCATAGGTCACTGATAGACAGGTTTTCACCCAGGGTATCAATCCCCTATGCAGTTGTAGTACAAAGGGTTATCAATCCAAATGGTTGTGTATTGCTAGCAGGAAGGATATGATCAGAACAATGCAAGTCAAGCCAAGCAATTAGGGTTTTGGTTCTAACGACTCCTAAAATGAACAAAGTAAAAGAATATAAACAAGTAAACCACACGACCTAAGCACTCGATGCAAGCAATCGAGTACAGGATCGAGTGGGGTGATCGAGTATGCAAGTGAGATATGAACAGCTCGAGGTATTACTCGATACAGGTTATCGTGTACCTGATCGGGTAAGTAGTCGAGTAAGTGAAAGAAATGCAAATAAATAAAATACGAAAGTTCCTAAGGATGGGGGTAATCGAATCCTAAGTGTTCTAGACCAGTACGGATGCCTTACATGCCTCAAGCAATTATTTCCTAGACAATGAACCTCTAAGACCTTGTCACCACACTTTCGCACTAGCAACAATCAACCTTGAACACATTACCACACTGTCGCACTAGCAATATGAACAAGCAGGCATTAAGAACGATTCATTATTGTCAGTAGACTTAAACTCATCTAATTTTGTTACTCAGAGTTAAGTAAACCTCTAGCATTGGCTAAATCAAGCATTTTATCTACTCCTTTCGGCCTGTAGCATTTATAAACGCCCTAGATCTAATATCAACCTTTCGGTCTGTTGACAGCATTAAGAGCACCAATCTAGAAGGAAATCTATCAATCATTTACAATCAACTAAAGCATCCTAACCGATCAAGAACACAAAATCATCTATCCCATCCCTAGAAACTTTACTACACTACTCGGACATAGAAGCGAATAACAAAGCAATCAAAATGAATGAAAATGACATTGTATTAAAAGATAGAGTAGAGTAGAGAAAGTAAAGGAGAGAAATCTAAGAAAACTACAAAATAAAAATGCAAAACAAGAAGAAAAATGTTGAGTCGCTCAGTTCTCCCACAGAAGCTCTCGCTCTCTGGTTTGAGAGTCTGCGGCGTGCTCCTTTGCAAGCTAGGGGAAGAGGGGGTTTATATATGGAAACCCATTTGACCTAGCTTCCCAGACCTGCCCGATGATCTACTCGATGGGGTACACGAAGGTGAATTTGGGTTACTCCTCGGGTGGATCTTCGGGTTGCTCTTCATGCTCTTGGATCCTCCTCGATCGTGTTGGGGTTCGGACTTGTTCTTGCAGCTTGATGGCTCCTTCGGGTACATGCTCGAGTTGTCCTTGTTTTTCCCCATTTTTGGCTCTTTAGCACATGTTTTCATCCAAAATATGCATAAATGCAACACCCTAAATGCTCTAAAAGTGAATTCCTACAGTAAATGACCTAAAAATGCTTAGTTAGAGGTATGAACAATGCAAAATATGGACAAAAAAAGGATGCTAAAAACATGTAAATTAGAGAGTTATCAGTCACAACCTCTAGGAAGTGTCAATTTGAATGTTCAGTTCTACAAGATGATTATTACTCCTAGAGATTAGTGGACTCATGATCATTTTGGATGGTTGTCTGATTCGGTAAGTTGTCACTTCGTTGGTTTGACTACAAACTTGTTTTGGTTTGACTGCAGACTTGTTTACAATTATTTTACTTTGACCACAGACTTGTTTAGGTTCGACGGCAGACTTGTTTAGGTTTGCTTGCAGATTTGTTTTGTGTTACCAACTTGTTTACGTCTTACCACAGACTTGTTTAGATTTATTTTGCTTTGACTACAAATTTGTTTTGGTTACCAACTTGTTTACGTTTGATTACAGATTTTTTTTGGTGTTAAGACTTGTTTAGGTAGATTTATTTTGTTGTTACCACAGACTTGTTTAGGTATTACCACATATTTGTTTTATATTTTTTGGAGTTCTCACAGATTAATGTTTTCATTGTTTTTCCAGCATATGGATGCTGCAATGACCATGTTTCGGATCAGGTCTATGCGTAATCCATCACATTTCCTACCTAGGGTAGGCTTCATGGATCAATGGTTTCTCAGCACGATGCTTACGAATTACGCATATTACAAGCCAAAGACGTTCTTGTTTAATGAATCGTATATGAAGCATTATAATGGGGAGGATCCTACTGGCTCGACAACAAAGAAGAGATGGGGTGTAGATATAGATAGCATGTACGCTTGTCTCATTGTTAACGACAACCATTGGGTTGCTATAGACATTAACTTCCCGAAGCGGAAGATCTACGTATATGACAGCATCCCTTCCAGTGTCGAAGACAAGGTTATCATTAAGGCTTGTGAACCTTTGCGGAAAATGTTGTCTGCGTTGTTGAATGTCATGTTACCTCATACTCCAGGTCTCAAGAAGAGCAATGCTCAATTCAAAATTTACAGATTCAAGAACAATGTTCCTATAAATGAGAATCCATGAGATTGCGCTGTATACACTATAAAGTACATTGAGTGTCTTGCCTTAGGTTGGAAATTTGATGGCCTTAATGATGGAAACATCCAGGTCTTGCGGGAAAGGCTAGCAACTGAGCTTTTTGATGAAGTTCCAGAATCAAGACCATCGATGTCTAACCCATTCCCTCATCGTGCAGAGATAGAGGTCCCATACCTCAAAGATCAATCCCTTTGATGCATATTTATTTTTCTCGGATTTGTTTGGACTGCAGACTTATTTGTTTAGATGCAGACTTATTTTTTCGGATTTGTTTAGACTGCAGACTTATTTGAGTACAACCATACAAAATACAACATAAGGTCACAAATACAACATAAGTTTAGTAGAACCATAAAAAATACAACATAAGGTCACAAATACAACATAAGTTTAGTACAACCATACAAAATACAACATATGGATATGGAAAGTACAACAATACCCAATACAACATAAGTTTCTTTATGCCATCTTGCATGTTTTACGATTATGTCCAATTTCATTACAATTGGTACATGTGTGTGGTTACCTAGGCCTTTTTTTCTCACTTACCTTTTCAAGTACTGATTTAAATCTTGACTTCTTAGGCCTACATGGTTGTTGCTTCGGAATAGGTAGCGCACATACTTCTGTTGCAACACTTTCTGGTATTGGTAATGCAAAATCCCTTGGCATTATGGCGGTTGAATAGGAATTGAACAAGTATAGCTTGTGAAAATAGGCATGAGAAATTGAAATACGGGAGATGTTCCTACTTTCAGCCACTGCTATTGCGTGTGCACAAGGCAGCTTCTCCAAGTCAAACCGACGACATGAACACTTGAGGTGTCTCAAGTTTACAACATGTACTGATGATCCCTTTGTCACTTGCACTTGATCAGCTTCAATATCTTGAACAGTTAGCATCCTCGCATATTCTACACGACTCTATAAAAAAAGAAAACATCCAATAAAAATCTGTTGCAAGTCCAATAAAAATCTGCAGCAAATCCAATAAAAATCTGCAAGTCCAATAAAAATCTGCAACAAGTCTAATAAAAATCTGCAACAATGGAAGTTTACCTCAAGCAATTTTTCTACTCCACGGGTAAGCGAAGTTGGCAACTTCATGGCATCAGTCCTTCGTTCTGAAAACCATCTTGTCATCATGGCTCTCACAACTTCCAACAGTTGTACGATAGGCAAACTCCTAGCTTTAGATAGAACATTATTCATCGACTCAGCAATATTGCTTGTAAGAAGATTATATCTATCTCCAGGAAAATGCACATGTGTCCACAAGCGTACATCAGCTCTTTGGAGATAACTATGAAGTTTAGGATGTAACTGTTGGATCTGATCGAATGTGGCTTGAAAATCAACAAGTCTATAAGCATTGGATGCCTTCCTCACTAGAGCAAACGCCTCTCGGCCTCTAAAACGGACCAATATATTCATATACAAATGATATGTGCATATCCCACGACTAGCCTTCGGATATACCGTCGAAATAGCTTTTACGATTGATTGGTGTCTATCAGAAATAATTACAAGGCTTTCGTCATCAGGAATCACACAACTGAGTTGCTTGAAAACCATTCCCATGATTCATCATTTTTAGTATCAACCACTGCAAAAGCAATAGGAAAGATCTGAAAATTACCATCTTGAGTTGTGGCAGTAAGAAGTGTCTCTTTGTATTTCCCTTGCAAAAATGCCATCAACAACCATGACTTTCCGCATGTACAGAAATCCGTTGATGCTTGCACTAAATGCTATAAACAAATACTTGAATCTTTGAGCGTCATCAACTTCAAGTCGTGTATATGTTCCAAGATTTGCTCTCTTAATCATGTATAAGTATGCAGGAAGTAGTTCATATCCACTTTCAGGAGTGCCTCTGACCAGAATTCTAGCATGTCTTAATGTCCTATAGGCCTTCCAATATTCAATCTACAACACAACAACATAAACAAATTTGCGATGACTACTCATACATAACCAAAATATTGGCGACTAATACTCAGATGTAGCAAACAAATCTACGATGACTACTCATACATAATAAATAAAATATGTGGTTACAGACATCACCTTAATTTGAAATTGTTTCCTCAAAGCCTCAGCAACATGCATTGGTAATACGGTTGGTCCAACTCCTCCAACAAAATCCTTGTATAACACACCAAGTATCTCATGAGTTGCTTGTCGGGATCTCGTAGAATGATCTGTAACCGAACATGTACTAGATTCGGACCGGCACATACGTGCGGGGTAATATTTAAATTACAAAATTAAAATAATTTATGTTAAAATGTCAAATGATGTTTTGTGTATTTTATAAACTAATCCAAATATTTTTAACAATTTGATTAAAGTGTTAGATTGGATTTGGATTCAGATTTAGTTTGAGTTATTTTACGTATATAATCAAGACATATTTATTTTGGAACGGAAACCCGTCCCGTCCTGGGAAATCTGTCCGGTCCTGTCTCGTCCCGTAACTATAGAAATATATAAACTTAGTAAAATTAATTATTTCAAAAACAAACCAGGTGAAATTTAGAAACTTCAAATATATTTAAAATCGTTTCTAAAACAATTATAACGCCATGAACCTTATGACCTATTGCTTTATTGATTAAACGAATACCAACTTTCATAGTGTTGGACTTGTAGGTTTCTGTTTTCAACAATTTGTATTTAACTCAATTACTGACGGGTTTGAACAAATAACGGATTTGTAAAAACACTTACTACTTTTAGACATTGACTTTGTTTTTGCCTTAACTAACGAAACCCAATCTTAATTGGGCCTTGACTTGCTTCTGGCCCATCTAACCTCTTCCTTTCTTCGTTGACACTTTGTTCTTCTCTTCGTCTTCCTCTTCTTCGCTGATTCTTCTTCTTTCAATGATTTCTTCTGCAATTATTCTTACTAACTCTCTTCTTCCCATGCTTGATTCTCTTGCACATGATTGATCAAAGATGAGATTTCAACAGTTTCTACTCCGAGCAACCCCTTTTCCGGCACCTCTTATGCGGCCTGGATCTGGTGCTTCTCAATATAAGTCTCAGGCTAGCACTATTGTACGTGCTCAAGGTACTGCTTGAAATCCTAGCATACACAACCCTTGTTCGATTTTTATTTGTTATTGATCCTTCAATTTCATCTCTATTTCCCATTACTTTCTCCAATTCAAAGATTCAATTTTTAGCCTTTTTGTTTTCTACAGATTTGGAATATTTCTATATATATTTTTTTTTTAATTCATGGGTTTATTGTAGTTTTGCTGAATTAGATTTGTGGGTTTTGTTGTCTCACTGGAATTGTATGCGAGTATCTTCGTATTTGAAGAATTTTTGGCAACAAAGAACAAAAGTTTTTAAAACTTCGATATCCCTTTACAATCTGTTACTGAATCCGTAAATGTATTGTTAAATTATAGATATGAATGAGCAATTGAGGAAGAGAGGTTGTAATTTGCATAATATTTGAAGAGACCGTCATATTCCTTGGCCATAAAGAGATAGTCGAGTACGAAGGTTTGTTTACATATATATGTATGTAATCTAATCACTCGTATTGTTGTTTGGAGATATTCCATATATATAATTCTAATTTCACTTTTGGTGAGTTTCAGCGACCTTAGCAATTGAAAAAGAAACACAGACGAAGCTATTTTGTAGCTGAAACTCAGTATATGAATTCACATAAGTAAAAGAATTTCATAGTTAATAAGTTTGTAAATAGATTTATATGTTGCTATTGGCCCGTAAAATTACTTTTTTTTTTTTCACTGTGACGTCCTTGATTGATATTGAATAAAATTTGTATGCTCTTTAATGTAATGGCTACATGATGGTTGTTCCTATTTTCCACGCCATTTTTTCACCTTGTGCATTCAAAACCTCATAGGAAAGAATTTTGAGTTTTTTGCGTTCAGTTCAGCTATATTTTAATCTAGTAAATGCATTTGAAACATGAAAGTATACTATAGGATATGGTAAAACCAATGAACTCAGAAACTTGAGTTTTCAAACAATTTTCCTTGTTCACTGTAATTATACATATAATAATAATACTTTTAAGGTTTGATTCGTTTTACAGCCGGTCTGTTATACTGAAGTAAAAGATGGAAAAATCCGAAACAGGAGAGGAACCATCATCTCAACAGGTTAGTTCCTATTACTGTAATCGAATATTATTAGACTCATGTGGTTCATATTAGCTATATAGGCATAAGTAAGATGAAAAAACTGATGGTGAAACAATATTGAAAAACAAAGAAAAAGAGTGGGCAAATTATTCATCTGTTTATTTATGACATTGCATTACAAAATAAAACTCAACAAAGAAACCAAAGAATAGTCTTAGAAATGAAATTTAACGCAAGAAATCAAATAAAATAACCAAACTTCACCATCAAGACCTAAATCCAGATCACTCCTTCTCAACCTAACTCCCATCAGCGTTTTTGATTCACCCTTGTTTTTTGTCATCATCACATCATCTTTAGATGTGGAAGTACTTGACACATTAGTCTCTTGTAAATAAGTCAAGGCGAGTGAAACCTGATATTAGGCAAAATTCAATTGTTTAGCTTATAGACAATGACCAGATCATCAGAGAATATAAGATAGTATTAGAACCTGATCACCAGAGAAAATGGTAGTTGGTTTCACCATTTCAGCTGAATCATTAATGACTTCTTCTGCTAGAAGGCCATCCTTTAAAAGTACATTGGAAACCATGTAGGAGTCCTTACTCGAGAAATAGGTGAACATTTCTCAGAAAATAATAAAATTTTTTTTTATTATATATATTCATTATTTATTTATTTTTTATTATATATACCAATGAGGAAATGACACCTTTCTGTTTAGTAGAGAGAACCGTTTCTTCCAGTCCTCCAGCAAGTAACGATTTCTTCTGATTTCTTCTGATTTCTCTTCTCTCTCTTCTTTTTATTATTTTTTTAATAAAAGCAATCATGTGAGTAACCACCGATGTGGATGCCCTTAGGACCCCTTGACGAATTTAGAATTTGTTTTTGTTATGGACCCAAATTATTGGCAAGTTCTATTTTGACAAAAAAAAAACTCGAAATATACACGTAACAGGCCGAACGTAGGCCCACGCTTAATATTTGGAGTTTCTCCAAACGGCCTGTCATGGGAAAAAGTGTATTATACACATCATTATGTCATTGGTTGTTGACCCAAAAAAAAATAACACATTATATGATGATATAATTTTCTTTCAAATAATGTTAAAATACTGCAGCAAGTTTTGTTGAATATAACAATTTGACGATGGANCCCTTACCATCCCACAAATTTTCTTTTTCAACACACACCAAGAAAAGATAGGTCTTTGCAATCAAATTATTGTAAATTTTTGATTAGGAACTTATTAAGAATATAAGATGTGATTAGGAACTTATTTCGATTATTTAAAAAGATAAAGCTTTAAATATAATAGTACCTCATCAAGTGATTCGGCCTTGGTCTTTGTGATCATCACATCATCTTTCTCATCACTCTCATCCTGATTGATTTTATCATTATGTTGCTTATTCTCCACTGTCCACGAACAATAACTCTCTGAAACTTGCTGAGTTGTTGTTTTAACAGTGGCATGAATCAGGGTTCCCTGGAAAGTACATATAAACAAACATATAAACTAATAACTAATGAAAAACGAATATGATAAATAAAACAAACTACTAATATAAGCTTACTGAAACATCTCACCAAATGATTTCTATGGTTTATTTGGAGTAAGTGGTGTACTGCTTCCAAGTATGAATGATTTTAACTTGAATTCTCCAGTTACTTTTGAATGGTTTGATGGACTTAAAATCTGTTATTGCAGGAAGCTCAGCCATTTTCGATTTCAGCCGTAAACAAAGGGAAGAAAGTACAAAGGTATTATATAATCCAGCCTTCATGAATAGCATGTATTTATAGCATTTCATGATTAAGTAGGTAATTAAATTTTTACTATATATATATTTTTTGATTTGAATCAGTTAAGGATAATATTTTCTTAGATTTCCTAATCGTTCGCAATGAATTGAGGAACAATACGTTTTGGTATGATATTAAAAATATTTTCAAATGATTGATATCTTTTTTATTTGCGAAATCAATTATTGATCGGTTTATTTTCTATTGTTAAGATTTTAATTAGCAGAAATTTAAAACGATAAAATTGTTAACTTTATTAGTTTCCTTTATTAGTTTCCTAAGTTACATGATCGATCAATATTTTTGTAATTAATTATGGGAGATGATTGAGTCCGATTAAATATTCAAGATTTTAACTGAATGATTTATTTTGAATTCGAATTTAAATATGGATAGTTTTTATATTGACTCTTATGTTAGGTAGGATTTCTGAGTAATGCTCCGTAATAATAGCTACGGTAGTGATTACTGGTAATGATCTTTGTATTTATTTCCTTAAAATGTTGATATTTATATTATTATAATTATTATTTTTGCTTACAGGTTTCTAAGAAGTCATTTCTAAGAAGTCATTGTTTGGAAACTCTTTTAATCCATCCACGATCCGAATAAGTTTAGCCCGGGTCATTAGGATTACCAGTTTGCCCTCAATTTAGTTTTTTCTTTGTTTTTCCTTTTTTTCAACGTGGGGGCATTGTATGGCATACTTGTTTTATTGCTTTTTTATTGTTTTTTATGGCATACTTGTTTTATTGTTTTTTTATCCCTAAGTGTGCTTCCCAATTAATAGTATAGATGTTCACTTACATACTTTCAGACATGAAATTTTGGATAATCTCCAATTGGTGTAGCTCGTACTTTCCAAGTACATCCTCGCACCCAACACTTTACAACTAATAGGTTTGGAGTTGACTTGAATTTATTGTAATCAAATTTCTGTACCACAGAAAGGATCTGCAATCTTGTCTCAAGATGCTCTTTCGTATCATAATATTGACCCACCGCTATATCCACAGAAGCTATTTCTAATTTCGCATATTCATCGATTTGAGTTCCTTCACTTACAAATGTTGATGAACCTCTCATTACAGGGGTTTTTTCTTCCTCTGCCTCTTCTTCATGCACCATACCATATGTTGCAAAATTTTCATCACCAGAATCTGTTCCATCAGAATCATCACAATAATCAAATCTGGATCCATCGTCATCTTCATCTGACTTCTTCAAATCTTCTTCATCCCTCTCAGCATTTCTACTACAATCAACAAAATCACCCTCAAATTCCTGTTTGGAATGAGTTGAAGCTTTGTCTTTCACTTCCACACATAGTCTAACCAAATCTGCTTTGGATTGCTCCAAAAAACTTTGAAATTGTCTACAATTCGCAACATACACTGGAGCTGTATCTTGAGGTAATTTCTGCATAATCTTTTTAGGAAACATGTAGCTCAATTCAACATTAGAACATCTCCTATCCAAAGCATAATCTTCATAGACCATTCCAATGAAATCCTCATAAAGCGTGTTACCATCAGCTGCTAACATTCGAGATCCTCTCTTGCTATCAACAGCAAACAACCATCTTCCTTTTCCAAACATCCATTTTCCACATACAAGAATAATCTTCTCCATCTTTAAAGAGTAGATGATTAACAAGATGCATTTGAAGAGGGGTTTGAAGAGTTGAACATTAGAATGATTAGAAGATGAATTCAAATAGAAATCAGGAGTTGAGACTATTGGAAGAAGATAGAGAAGGAACGAGATCGAGTGGAGGTAGATATCGACTAATTTTGATGAAAACGAGGAAAGGGGCAAAACCTGAATTGTACGGCTCAGATTCGTTAATCTAGATATTGGGCAACAAATCTGCGACATAACCATCAATAAATCTGTATGTATAAACAAATCTGCCACCACTATTTTCTGAATATAAGTCTACGATACCTACAAATAAGTCTGTAACAAAAAAATCTGCAGCTAAAAGGTTTGAACAAGTTTGTAGGATTAAGTCTGCCACCACTAAAAAGTTAGTTTTGTCAAGAATAAGTCGGTGATCAATTATATCAAACAAATCAGCGATCAGTAAAAGTAAGTCTGTGACAAAAATAAGTCTGGTGTAACATTGAATAAAACTGTGATCATTACGAGTCAATCTAGCAATTATCTTTCCTCGATACAACTCTGTAACTACTTGCAGACTTATAATAAGTCTGTAGTTAATGTAAATATATCTCTAGGTATATTACATAAAAAGTATGTACATTAAGTCTGTGGTTAGAACATAAATCTGTAAAACTGAACAATTCTGCAAAAACAAATCTGCCAGCCAAAGAAAATTTGTGGTATTGTCATAAGAGTTTGTAAGATATGTTTGTGGTAGACAAAAAATCTACGAAAACCTACAAATCTGCGACAACCTAATAAAAACTTTGTACATCAAATCTGTGGCAAAAACAAATCTGTCACAGAATTGTTGAAAAATCTGTGGAATAAATAAATATGTATAACAAATCTGCAAAAAACTATATCTTCGATAACTATGCAATAAAATCTGTGACAGATTTTACTTACAGAATTATTTGAAATTCAGGTTTTTCCGTAAATAACAGAAACTTATGCCACTGTCATCAAAATTTTAATGGCATTTCCGTAATAATTTTTTTACAACAAAACGTATACAGGATATGGGTCATTCTAATTATTTTCCCTTACTTAATAGTCTTTACTTTTTCTTTTTGTTTTTTGGAAATGCAAAAATTGTTGGCTCGTGGTTATTTTAACGAAAATGATTTCATCCAAAATATTTTTCAATGTACCAAAACAAAGAAAAGAAGATCTGTATCTTCTTAGTAGAACGCCCAATGGTGCGTTACGAAAGTGACGTGTAGAAACCACAAATGTGATATGCATTACATTGACCAAAATCATTCAGAAGAGTGGTGCGGGAAGCTTGCCCAGACGTCTTGCCACGTCATCTTCCCCTCTGCGACTGAGCTCAAGACGGAAGCTGCCTCCTTCAAGCTGACTCGGACTTGATCTTTGCTGTCTCTTTCTCTGATTGTCACCGATGTATCCGAGTCCACAGTAATTGCAAATGGCACTCCAAGCTCATCGCTTCTCGCATATCTCTTCCCTATCGATGTACCTGTTCACATACACAAAAAAAAATTTCACTCGTTTTGCTCCGTTTCAAAATGCTAACAACTTCCAACTTTCAATTTGTTACGTACCAGTCATGTCAATCTTGTGACTGATGCGAATAGAAGTAAGGCTCTCGGAAATGACTTTGGCTCCTTCCTCGAATTGTTGGTTCTGTACAAGCGGGAAAACCATGCACTTCATGGGAGCAACAAGAGGAGAAAAGCTCAACAAGCCCAACTGCTCATCCCCTGCTTTGCCTGGCCTTGTGCTGAAAGAGTGCTCGCTAAGACAATACATAATCCGACCAATCCCAAACGATGGTTCAATCACTGACGGTGTGAAAACCCTCTGGTGCACTTTCGTCCTCTCCTTTGAGATTGACACCATGTTCTTTTTGATGGTCACGTTTTTCCCGAGGGTACACACGTAAAACTCCACTTCCCCTTTGGATTCCAGGGTTGCCTTCATCGCCATAGCTTCTTGTTCCTTCATCGCCTAAACAAAACAATACGCCAAGCATGTTCTTTATTATAAACCATCACCATGGGACAAAGAAACCTATTCAGTAAAACAATACACTTCAGTGTCAGTCTACCTCCAAAGATTCAACCACTTTCTTATGATCTCCCTTGAATGCAATACCCAAATCTTTCTTCACAGGAGTAATCACAAGTTGCTGAAACAAAAGGAGGAGAACCATATTAAGGACAAGTTGTAAAGACAGAGATGATGAAAATGTAGACTAGAATACCTCTACTTCTTTAGGTTCTGCAAATTTCTCTTCAGCCACAAGAGCAACGCCACTTTTTTCCTGCCATATTTACAACAGAAGGATCTACTTTAGTAAACTTAAAATAGGAATGCAATATGGGATTTGAATTATGTAGCTGTCAAACGAAATGATGAGAAGCAGAGATAAAAAGAAAGTTAAGTTTCTTACAGAGTGAGCCTGTAAGTCGTATGCAGACCTATCTGCAATCCCAACACATTCAATCCACCCATATGAAGCCTCAATTTCAGCATCCCAGCAATCTGCTGCATAGTGGGCCATTTCATTTGCTAGATGCTGGCGGAAACGCAGCCGGTTCTTGTCTATGCCAATCTTGGTAAGGAAAAGATAAACTCTCCCAATGAAGTATCCTAGAGTTTCGTTGTTAATAGTTCCCTGTTCGTAATACATATTACAGTTTGAACAATTTTTTAGTTAAAAAAAGAGTGACATGAGTAGAGATGAATACTGACCTTGGCAACAGCTTCCCCAAGGCAGATTTTTTTAGCAGATTGGCCAGAGAGTTGGGCCTCTCTTGGAAACATAAGGAATTCCAATTCTGCTACATTAGAGAATTTAGGATGTGACTTATTCTCAGGGTCGACAAAGTGCTCAATTTCTGCCAGAGTGAATTCACGAACTCTAAGAGGCCCTTGACGTGGAGATATCTCGTTCCTGAAGGCTTGACCGACTTGAGCCGCGGCAAAGGGAAGTTTCTTTCCATTGTAGTAATACAAGTCTCTGAAGTTGACAAAAATGCCTTGTGCCGTTTCAGGACGCATGTAACTGAAACACATAAGAAAAACAAACTTGATGAGGAATAAAATCTGAGGAACGAAACTAAGCTCAGGACAAGACAAAATACTCACCCAGGACTCTGACCAGATGGGCCAATGGATGTTTGAAACATCAGGTTGAATGGGTAAGGATCAGAAAGAGGATTCTTAGTGTGGGGAGCAGTGATCCCATACTCTTTAATCTTCAAACCAAGCTCTTGACATGAAAGATCTTCCAAGAGAGCAAGAACATTCTTCAGTTCAGAAGCTTGCTCAGCAGAGATGGTAAGATGATCTTTCTCGAGCTTGTCGTTGCAATAATCCCTGAGCAAGTGGTCAGCGCGGAAACAGGTTCCAGTTTTGTCATCCTTAACCATAAGATCAGTAAACTTGTCAACATGCCCTGAAGCCTTGAGAACAGCCTCAGGTGTGACACTGGGGCATTCAATTTCGAGCATATGCTCCTCATAAACGAAGTGCTGTAAAAGAAACAAACATAAGAAAAACCAAAATCAAAGTAAAAATATAAGTAAGTGAATAAATGAATGAATGATGCTTACTTACTTCACGCCAAAATTTGAGGATATTATTCTTAAGAGCGAAGCCAGGAGGACCATAATCGTAAAAACCAGAGACACCACCGTAAATCTTGAAAGAAGGGAGGTAGAAAGAACGCCGCAGGAGAGTGTTCCACAAGGTTTGTCGGAAAGCTTCACGGTCGTTTCCGGAGCTGAGCTGAGCCGGTTGTTGTTGTTCGGTAGGAGCGTCCATTGGAATCTGGATCGGAGCCAAGGGTATGTGAACAACCGAGCGGGTTTGGAATCGACCATTAAACATTTTGAAAGAGACTTTCATCAATGACTGAAAGAAAGCTGCTTGCTAAGTAAATGATCCAAGTAACAAAACGCAATCCAGATTAACTTGGTGGTGACACAATACTACACACAGTTATGATGACACAATAAATAACTGCTCAAACTTGATTCTCTAGTCCCATATTGGAATCAACACACTACCCAATCAATAATTCGAGACCAAACCAAATCAGCAAACACAAATCGAGACATGCAAAAATATATATAATTTTTTTCCAACTCCAAACAAACACCAAATGAGCTAGAGATGATTATTTATAGCTATAGATGATTGTATTGTTCCCTAAACCAGAAACGAAAGATTAAAAGAAAAGAAAGACAACCCAACTCTCGTTATCAATCAATCTCACAGTTTGACGGGCACAAACCTGGTTGCAACTAAAAGATTCGACACTCGATGAACAGGCTCAATCAATCAGGAACAAGCGAGACGATTTCAACGGCGGCTTTGATGAACCAGAGAGAATCGTGTAAAAAAGATAAGAGGAATCGAAATTTGGGGTTTAGGGTTGTGTAGGTTTGTTTGTGATTTTCCAAAAATAATAAGGCTACTTTTGTAATTGTGTAACTTTTTAAAAGAAACCAAACACCGCATTTTCAAATCTAATCGCTAAAAAAACTAGCAATCTAAAATTTCGATCGCTGCTGGTCACTGTGACTGATAACGTGCACTAGTGGTAGTTGCGTGATAGATAACGTGCACTAGTGGTATAAACACGGACAATTTGAATGGTTTGACAGTTGACACTAAGGTAAGAGAATACACAATTTGAATGGTCTTGTGATGTTCAATTGACGGATTATGGTGGAAATATGGTAAGAGTTTTATGGCACAAGCATGATCGATCTTAGCTATTATCATGGAAGGGTTATTTGGTGTGCGGAGATTGCGTTTGAAAGGTGAAATAGTATAGTGAAGAGATTTCGGGGAAGGTCGAGTCGAGTGGGTTCGTTCGATCATGTCTCATGTTTTCAGCTGGTTTTTCTCATTTGTAAACCACTACTCGGCATTTCGAACTTTCTTGAGGTTTGTAATGCTTAGCTTTCTGCTGAGCCAACGACTACTAAAATGCACTTGAAAACATTATTTCGGTTGACAATTTTGGGTTTACTAGATAGATTCTTAGGAAAAGATAAAGAAATCACGCTACATATTTAAAGAGTTGAATATTGTTCTGTCATATTAGATAACTCAAATTGGACTTCTTGATGGATGGTTTAATAAGACCAAAAGAAGACTTTGTTGTTTCTGTATGAAGACTGAAGACTGAATATGTAGTTTCTTTGTAATTCTTGCTTGTATATATATAGCAGGTGTGGTGTCTTGCTTCTTCTCTCTTATCCAATTATGAAATGATATATGTAAACTCCTTCTCTTTCTTTTGGTCGGGTTGGTAACTTTACCAACGGCTTGTTTCCTTCAATCAAAGCAAAGTTATCACCACTTATTACTTTAATAAGATATGAACCAGATCGAGAGCGTCTAGCCAGTAGTTTGGTGGACTACGTCGTCCATTTAATTTCTTTTATCAGGTCTAGAATACTGACCCGCGCAGTAAGCCATCTGTTAACTGTGAAAATTTGTAAGCATATTTACATTTCTTTATAAACTAGATGAGTATCCGCGCACTATGAACAATTATATTTTTATATATTGAATTCATATTGAATTCAAAAAAATTATGAAATATCATATTTTAATATCTTGGAATTAATTTATTTTATATATTGAATTCAGTTTAGACTGGAAGAATTGTTTTTATGTCAAAATTAAGAAATTTCATATTTTATATCTTTAAATTATTTATAATAAATGAATTGATTTTTTGATGTAAAACTTGTGAAATTAATTTATATGGTAATTATATAACTACTACAAAGTTATTAAAAATGATAAGATTTTGTTTTTAGTATAAAACTATATTTAAATTTAGTGAATATTAAAAATAGTGTATTTAAATTTGATTGTAATAATATATGTCAAAAGAATATAGTGCCACTAGAGCATGACTTTGAAAAAATTTTATTTTATCATATAAAATTTTGTCATTACTCACAGAATATGACGAAATATAACAACAACGCAAAATATAAATATAAATATATATATATATATATATATTGTAAATAAAATAGTTTCCTCCAAGCGATTATTAATAAAACAAAAACTGTTGACCGAATGAGAGAATTTAAAAAAAAAACAAAAAACAAACAAATTGAGAAAGAAAAACAAAATTCATTCCTCTCTCACTCTCTCTCTTTATCTATAAAAAGTTCATTCCACTTCCTTTTTGCTTCGTATC
Source organism: Camelina sativa (assembly GCF_000633955.1). Lineage (NCBI taxonomy): Eukaryota > Viridiplantae > Streptophyta > Magnoliopsida > Brassicales > Brassicaceae > Camelina > Camelina sativa. The sequence continues at coordinate 20,403,353 of NC_025695.1, read as the reverse complement.
ATCATCATCATCTCCTCACACTTGGATTTAGCCAATTCCAAATCATACTCTCTTTTTCTCTACAGGTAACAAAAAATCTTCTTTAAATCTCTGATTTTTGTTTTCAATTTTTAGAGAATTGCTATATTTATTTAATGCTGCTTATATATTATATTAGATCATAATTCATAAACAACTTGGCATGTTCAATTTGGTGGATTATGTTACCAGGGATCTTTGTTTCCTCTGTGTCTGTTCATCGACAATGGCACATATCCTTTTTCTTGATCTCTTTCATTTATTAAGATTTCTTTGCTTTACCTTTTTTTTTAATTGTTTAGGTTTCTTTATTTTATTTTTCTGTGATATTATATACTATTTGTTTGGCTTTAATTGAAGCAAACGTGGAAACCAAAGAGAACGTGATCGTGAAAGAGCTCAAGCAAGAGGTAATCATAAGCCTAAGCAACCTAAGAACGATGGATTAACTCCTGAACAACGTCGTGAAAGGTAACTTAGAAGAAGGAGAACACACTGATTAGGTTGTGGAATCTTGAGCTAAACCGGAACTGGTTCTGATTTGAAAACTTGATGTTTAGATTCAATTATATTTGTGAGTGTGAGGTGGGGATTGATGTTAGATTAGATTCATTTCTGATGTTTGTGTTGGTTAATTGAATGCATAAACCACAACATAAGCTGTGTGACATAATAAATTTATGTGGGAGCTGTTTGAAGTTGTTGATGCCTAAATATTTAAGATGAGCTAATTAGACTTTGTTTTGTACAGTTGATTAGAGATGTAAAGTTGGTAATGTTGTTAGATAGATTGGATAATTGTTGGTTATTTATTTTTTATTTTATTTTTTCTTGTGGTGTAGAGACGCAAGATCATTGCAAGAGAAGGCAGCTACAAAGGCAGGACAATCAATGGGGGGAGGAGGGAACCATGACCATGCCCTTCGCGTTGGTGGTAAAATTAAGAAATAAGATGATGGCCATGCAGTAGTAGTAGTAGGGGTTTATGCGATTTTGTAATTGTATGTTATTTATTGGTTGATCATCTGAATTAATTATATATCGCGGATGGGGGAGGTTTTCAAGAGTTGTGTTCAAGTGTGATTCTGGTCTTGGTTTATGAACTTTTTGCTACACGTCTTATTCCAATGGAATGTGTATGTGTTGATGTATCGTTCTTTTGTTTTCGAATTTTCCGGTATTAATATGCTTTGGGTTGTTCCCAATTCTTGGTTTCTACTTCCTATGGTGCAAGTTGTGCATATCCTGGTATAGTGATGTGTTTTTTTGTTCCACTTTCTTGTATTTTTCTTCTTCAATAGAGCCAAAGCTATTTGGAAATGCAAAAAAATAGAATGACCATGGTATTATGGTTTACGGTATAGATCGTATACCATATCAGAAAACATAGACCATATTTTTAAAAAGTTTATATATAACCAAAAAAAAAAGTTATAGCGGAAGTACTATTATAAACCTACGATGGTCTCCATGACTCATTTTTCTATCTCTCGCAACTGGTCCCACGTCTAATTATCATATTGTAAATAGTGAACATACTTAAAACTGAATATCTTTAAGAAAACGTACTAAAACTACATTTACCTCTTATATTTGTTACTTTTAATTTATGGTATAGAATTTATTTTCTGTCCTATCTTTTAACAGAAAGTAGTTGCCCACCACTTCTACTATAAATGTACCTTTGTTTATATTTATATATACACTAGCATTTACGCACAAGAGTTAGATTAAGGTATATTTAGGGTTTTTGTGTATATTATCTTTTGGTTATGTAAATTAATCTTTGCGTCTGTTTTTGTAGTTCATTTATTTGCTTATATTGTTTTGTTGTATATTTTTTTAGGTTTTGAAGTAAGTATAATTTAGTGCGCTATTTATTTTTCAAAAACAGGGATCATCATGTGTGTTTTTAATGTTTTTTAAAACTTTTAATCAGAAGTTAACATTGTGTAGTAAAAGTTGTTGTTTAGCTGTAGTTGTTAGTTGTGCTTAAATTCTAATTATTTGTCATTTTGTGGTTGGATTGTTATTTGGTTTTTTATATGTGATTGTGGATTAGAGTTTTAATTATTTCATATGTACTTAGTAAACTGTGGGAGTAGTTTTTTGTTAATGTTTTAGTGTTTGGAGTGAAAAAGGTTGTGGATTTTATTAAGAAAAGTAAATAAAATCAATAACTTACATTTCTGTTTTCTTTAATATTATTTTATGTTTCAGCCGTTGGGCCCAATTTCTCTATAAGGCTTAAAATGTGTAGGTCTATTGGGTCATTACTGGTATGTTATTGAGTTGGGAATGGATTAGTTTTCTTTGAAAATATATATGATGTCCTCGTGAACGGATAGAAGAGGAGTAATGTTTGCGATCTAGAGGATAGTATGAGTATTGAATCTATTACTTTGATGCTCATAATCCTTTTTTCAGTCATCCCTTTCATCGATCCATAATTTTTATTTTATTTTGTTTGCGTATTTGGATGATTTCCTGCTCGCTTCACATCTGTAGGGGATATATGGTTATCCCCTGTTGATTTCGTAAACGTAAGTGTTAATTGGTGTGCAAATTTGTTTATATGAAAATGTGTTGTCTTCCTTTGATTTCCTAATTAAGTTGTGAGTTGTTTATGTGTTCTTAGTTGTAATTTTTTTTCGTTTGTCACCTGAGTGAGTGTTTGGATTCTATGTGAGTTGTGTTTTGGGAAAAAATAATTTTCGTGTTTATGTTGCTGTTATTTTATACAGTCCGGGTTATTTTTTTTTGGCTGAGTTTTCATTTTCATAAAATTTATTGCGACGTTATCTAATTGTGGCACTAGTATTTCTGAATCTCTTTCCAGCATTGATCACCCTTCGCTTTGTTTTGTTTTCAGCCTAGCTTCTCGAGCCAAATTTTTTCCTTCCGCTGCGTCACCCCTGCACAACTTCACAATTCCGTAAAGGTAAATACCGTTGTCGTAACTACCTTATGATGCTTTCTTCAAGTGTTCCAAACCTGTCGCTGTGTTGTTGTTTAAAATATTCTTGGAACCCTTTGATGTAGTGGGCCTGGATATTTCCACTTGCAATGCACTTTTCCATGAGGTCTTGGTATTTCGTTAGTGCTTCTAGTGGATTCATGGCTAGGGACCTTAAGTTGATATTCTTGTAAACTCGGTAATCTTGGGCTGCCTTGGCTAGATGTGGTGATGCTTGCATAACATGTCTCACAGTTGTGGTGAAAGCAGAGCAACTCGAGAGATTATGTCGCACAGAACGTTGTTTGGTAGTTCTTCCAGAGAGTAGGGTGTGTTTCGTAGCATTTTTTGTAAGTTGTGTGTGATTTTTATGTTCAGACTTTTTCCTAGTATTATTTATAGGCTGGACGTATGTTGCAGTTACGTTTGTGTGTGTTGTAATATTTACATTTAGCCTCCCATTTCTTTCTTTTCATTGTCCCTTTCTTATTGATGTCGTAATAAGTTTTGTTGTTTCCTTTTTAATCATTAATTTAGGTCATAATTGTGTGTGTAATTTGACTGAGTGGGGTTTGGTATTAAATTTGTAGTCCTTTAATTTTCTCACCGTTTTAAAATTGTGAACAATTAGAAGTTTGTTTTTCAAAGTATAATTGTAACACATGTGGCCTACAGGTGAAATCCACTTTGTCTGGATATTATGCTTTCTAGAATACTATTTGTTATGTATATCTATGATAATATAGGTGGGGCTGACGGTCTATTTTCCCACGAGAACTATCATATCGAGCTAGATAGAGCCCAATCTTTAACCGCGATCTATATATCTCTCAAAAAAAATTTGAAACCTATTTACCCATGAATCAAAAGTTCAAAACCTTAATCTCCCTAAAATAATAGTTTTCATCTAATTACCCGTAAACATTGGTTTTGTTTGGTTTATTATTTGCATAACCAATTTACAAAGTCACAAAACCGGATTTAACATAATCTAAACCAATCAAACGAATTTGAACCGGATCAAGTTTTTTTTTTAACTATAAAGTATAAACGATCAAAAAAAATTTAATAATATTTGAAAAAAAAAAGAATTCTTCTTCGTTGTCTTCACCAATCACCACCATGAAAGCTTTAGAGATTTTATGTCCTTTAGCTCAAATAAAATCAATTTCCCAGAGAATTTGAAGAATTTAGATCTATAAAACATGTCTCTTCCATTCCATTGTGTGTTTTATTCTTCGATAATCGGCTTGAACCGGAATCTAGATTTAGGGTTTGTTCCTAAATTACAGACAAACTTGCAGAACCATTGTTAATTCGTGAAGCAAGCTAACACCATTCTCCAGAAACGTCTGAGCTCTGCCAACACTTGAAGGGAATATTTAGATTTCAGTTTTGGTTCCCGATGCTCGGTTTGAACTTTGAAATCTTCTGGCCGTGTTTGAGATGTTCACAACTCTGTGTATTCGATTCACAATCATATTTTTTTCCAAATTCAGGAATTCTCACAAGGTTACAAGCCAATGGTAACGTGAGTTCGTGCTTAATTAGTCAATTCACTTGTGTTCGTGCTTAATACATATTCTAAATTGAGAAAACAAAATCCCAAGAAATAAAAAAAGATTGATTTTGGTTTATTGATGTTTATTTTTGGAGATAGATGGTTTAGTTTCTGGTTTAGAGCTTAAACCAATATAACCCAGATATATGGAGATTAAGGTTTTGAACTTTTGATTCATGTGTAAATAGGTTTCAAATTTTTTTTTGAGAGATATATAGATCGCGGTTAAAGATAGGGCTCTATCTAGCTCGATATTACTTATTAACTTTTCGAATTGTTATTAACATTATTAGACATCATTTTAAGTATTAGTCTGTTTGTTGTCCGTTTATTATCCATTTTTTTCTTTGGAAGTCTGTCCTCTCTGTATTTTAAAATTTTTTATTTTTCAACTCTGTCCCCTCTTATTCATCCCGTTAGTTTATGTGTGTTTGGAGTCTTATTTTTCGTGGTTTTATAATTAAAGTTATGAGTTTCTTATTTGTAGGAGCTATGAGTTTTACAATTCCAACTTGAACTTGGAGTTTTGAACCTTTTTAGAACTTGAGAGCCATTTTGAACTTGAGAAGGACTTAAATATTGTAATTATCACAAAAAGTTGACAAAAATGGCTGACAAAAAGAAAAGACGATATAGCGAACAATGTGTCTTAGACAAATGACAAAAATTGAAATGGAGGACAGTTTGATTGATTCTAGAGACTCACTCATTGCACCAATAAGATTAATGAAATACAATAAGCGTTTGTCAACTGTGCAAAAGAGAAATATCAAAAAACTTAACTAAATCTTTCAACGCCTTTTCCTCTTCTTCTGCTTTTGATGCATGTTCTCGTTCATCTAAATTACTCTCCATTTGCTGATTTTCGTTCTCATCTAAAATGTTCTCCATTTCCAGATTCTTCTTCTCATCTTGCCGCCTCCTCTTTCTTGAAAGCAGATTCTTCTTCTTTTCTAAACTATTCGGCATTTGCATATTCCCTTTCTCATTTGAGCTATTCTGTATCTGCTGATTCTTGTTCTCATCTAAACTGTTCTGCAGTTGTGGATTCTTCTTCTCATCTAAACTGTTCTCCATTTCCAGATTCTTCTTCTCATCTACACTGTTCTGCGTTTGTGGATTCTTGCTCTCATCTAAACTTTGCCGCTTCCTCTTTTCTGAATTCTTCTTCTTTTCTAAAGTTCTCTGATCTTCCGATTCACATCTATATAATTAGCTCCAGCTATAGAATCTACAAGGTCAGTGATTAATTTTAGGGATTTCACAAATCTGTATGGATCTGGATCATCTTCTTTGCCTAACAACTCTATTAACTTTATAACCTAAGAGATGACACCAAAAGTAGTGATATATACTCATAAGAAGATATGTTCTCGATCAAAGCGAACATTCACAAGAGATAAAAATGATTTACCTCTCTTTCTAAATCGGGAACACTGTATATAAGGAATTTGTAGATGCCATGTTTGACGATGACACTAGAGAACCTATTGTTACGTGTATTTCAATTCGCAACAACTCCAATTCGTTAGGTTCGAGCTTAGGGTGAGCGAGGTATATATGATTCATGAGGGCGAGAGAAAGAGCAGGCTTGCCAGCAAAGTTAAGCCGCTGAAGTAAAAGTGAATGAGAAATGTTGTACGTCAGCGCTTCTCTCAGAAGATTTTTGTTCTTGAAACTGTAGTTTAAGATCTTCTCCACAGCTCCCACTGAATCTAAACTTTCATGCATTTGCAGATTACTTATGACAAGACTCATTAGAAATAAGTCAAAGTTACGTAGAAGCATATGGGTGACATTGATCGACCCTTGCATGACACAACTCTAGAGAAGATCTTGAAATTAGATACAGTTGAAAACATCGAATAATTGAAAAGTCTATCGAGATGGATACAACCTTCTCATCAATGAGTAGGAAGTCAACGCCCATGAGTTGACCTCCTTTTTTGACGTTGTGGGCAGGGCAGTGAGGAAGCATTCTTCCGACGATCTGTTGGTGAAGACGACCAGATTTGAGATTTTCGAATGAAACGACAGTGAAAGCCATGTTAGTTAGGAGAAATTTCAGAGACAAAGCAAATTATAAAAAGCAGAAAATTGGAGGAGATGACATTATATAGGACTTAAACTAACGCCAATTTAAGAAATAGTTGTGGGTTTTGAATTCAAAGAGAGAGCATTGAACGGCTTCAATTACCGTTATAGAGGAAGACGTTACACTGGAGATGGAAGACATGGAAGACAGTGAAAAGGTGTGGAGGGACGCTTCAGTTCGCCTAACGGGGGCGGCAGAGTTGAGTTATGTGGAGAGGGTTTTAATTTCGCTGGCAAACAAAAAAGGTCTAGATTGGACTTTTAAAGAGATATGGGCCAAACAAATAGGAAGTGCTTAGTGGGTAATGTCCAAAATTAAGAAACAAATAGGAACTGGTTAGTGGGCAATGTCAAAAATTTGGCCTCATTAGCCACAAGGAATGGCTGACGTGGCAGCACCAGGATTGAGTAAAGATAACTTTATATATATAGATTTTCGGAGACATTTATAAAATAAATCCTCAAGTTGGCACTTACTTACAGCCGCATACTATTGACATTAAATAATTAATTTAATAAACAAATTAACTCTACTTATATTTGATTTTTTTATAGAAACTAATTGTTTTAAAAGGTAACAAACATAATTGTAAATGTATACAAATTTTATTTCTTTATTTTATAAGGAGGTGAGAAAAGAGGTATTTTTCTTTAAGAATTTGAAAAACTGATTTGATAAAATTTGACTTTTAGCCTCACATACTATATTTTCTTTCACGGTTTTCGTATGATGAATTTTTGCGGATTAAAAACCTTTGAACATGTTGCGTGATCCGCCTAGCATGGCGGGTTTGGACTATAGAACCAACACTAAAACTATTAGCTTATTTCATATATTATAGATTTGTAGTCATAGTTTGGAAAATTAACTTACAAATTATTTATTATATGAACTACAAAATATTACACATATTACAACATATTCTCAATATTCCAAAAAAAAACAAAAATTGTATACACATAAAAATATACACTAACATATCATATAGGCATATACCTCTGTTTAATTATAGAAAACAAAACTAAGTGTTTTCAAATTTTATATTCTATCTAATAACAAATTTAATGTGATTAGGTTATAAACTTTATAAAATGTAAGAAGAAGAAAAAACATTCTAAACAAAATTAAAAATTAATTAGATAAAATTTAATTAATTGGGAATTTAAAAATTAAATAAATTAAAAATATTATTTAAAATACATTAATTTATAATTTAATTAATTGGGAATTTAAAAATTAAATAAATTAAAAATATTATTTAAAATACATTAATTTATAATTTAATTAATTGGGAATTTAAAAATTAAATAAATTAAAAATATTATTTAAAATACATTAATTTATAATTTAATTAATTGGGAATCTAGTGATCACATTTACAGTTAGAAGTAGGCCATGATTGAAAACCTAATTTGAGAAACAATTTTCAATTGGTTTATTTAGTTTAATAGTATTCAAGTTATGGATTCATTCATATATTTTAGTATGCTTTAATTTGTTTTAAAGTCATATCTTATCCTCCATACGCATAATCTTAGACACTGATGGGCCCTTAATTGGGTATAATTTAGGATTTAAAAAATATATATTCCTAGGAGAGAGCTTACCATTCTTAACTATATAAAAACCATGAAACAAAACTCAAGATGGTGTCATCGAAAGAAAAAAAAATGATCAGAGGAAGATTGGACAACTAATTAGAATGTTTACTACACAATTTTTTTTCTTATCAACCAAACATTAATTAGAAAAGAACTCCAAGGTTGGTAGTCCAAACCGGAGGATAAAAGTTTACATAGGAAATTGCTGAAATTAAAGATCTAGAGAAGCGAGCTAGACAATCTGCCTTCAAATTCATCGAGCGAGGAATCTTGGACAATGAGAAGTGAGGGAAGGCGGTTTGAAGGAGGTGGAAATGGTCCACAATAGTAGAAAAGGCAGGCTAATCCTCAAGAGAGTGAATCATCGCTACTAGTTCTGCACAATCCGTCTCGAAGCGCTGACAAACAACTCTGTCTGCAATGAGACACTCCATGGCCCAGTTGGAGCGGAGAAGGGCTTCGCCGAAGACATCTTGCAACCAACAATAAAGTCTGAGCATCACTATTACTACACCACCAACCTAAACATGAATTGGGATCACATGATTTCCATGAGCCATCAATTGGACAACATGGACCCTGGACCGGGTTCACCGAGAGAACCAAAGAATCCGAAGGGACAGAGCTTCCTGAAGAAACCACTGCCTAAGACTGCGCATCCTCCCATGCTAGTTTTTAACTTACTGCCTGATTAATCACCTCATCTGGTGGGAGCTGGGAACCTTGGAAAACTTTTTATATATATCCTTCCAAATCAACCATAATATCCAAGGTAACTGATGAAGAGAATCTTGATCACCTAAAAGAGAGGAATCTCTCTGATAGATAAAATCGAGATTCGAAGATACTTAATCATAAGGAAACCCTCATGAAAAAGCTTGAATCGGAGAAAAACCCCAAATTTGACATGAGCAAGGATACTCAAAAAGATCATGATTAATTGTCTCACATGCTAAATCACATCTTTTACACTTGGTATCACACTGGAAACCTCGGTGAGCTAAGCGATCTGTCACTGGGAGAGTACCATATGCAATTTGCTAAAAGAAATGCTTAATCATTGGCGGGACCTGTAGTTTCCATGCTTGAGCTCTTAAAGCCGTACATGTTGGGCCATAATGTACCTCTTCCACCATCTCCCTAACAAAGCCATAACCCGATCTGACCGAATATTTTACAGACTTTGAATAATGCCATATCATTCGATCTGGCTTAAAAGACTTGCTTATAGACAAACTCCGAATAATCTGAATATCTTCTGGATCCATAAAGTCCTCAGGAATAAGTAAATGACACTCCCTAGTGACCGGATTAATTAAATGATTAACCATTAAATTTGGGTGCAAAAATTTACCGGTACCATTAGCGGGTCGAGGATGGTGATTAGGAATCCACGGATTGCGCCATACAGAAATATTTGAACCAGTTCCCACTAGCCACCTTGCACCGGGCATTACTAAATTTTTTGTCGAAAAAATGCTCCTCCAACCATACGATGGGGAATGAGGGTTTTTAGCCAATAAAGGATGTTTGTTCCTAAAATACCAACCCTGCAAAACCCGCGCAAACAAGGAAGTTGGGGATTAAATCAATCGTCAATACTGCTTAGCAAGCATCACATCATTAAATTTATCTAGAGCTCTAAATCCCAACCGCCATATCCTTGATTCCACGATCACACTTTGCCTTTACCTACGCCACAACACAAAAGAGAGACATAAGTATTACCAGAAATACTTAGTGAGGCAATCCTTTCATCTACTGAGCTATACACACAAGCAATAAGATCTCTCATGCCACAATCAACAAACAATAAAACAAACCAGGCAATACAAAAAGCAAACCCGTCATCAGCTGCTGCAGAAGGTTGGTGTCGATCGACACTGACACCTACGAAGGGTGTGTTGACCGACACACAATATGTGTCAATTGATACCATGTTGCGTCGACCGACACACTCCTTGTGTCGGTCGACGCATGTTCGACATTTCACATAATCCCTAATTGCATCGACCAACACCTCATGGCATTGATCGATGCTTGTTGGTCAAATGCGCCGTCCTCGCATCAGTGTCAACCGACACAAGACTTGTGTCGATCAACACTCCTGTCGAGCATCGCCTCTTCATGATTTGAAACTCCTAATCTTGCCTCCAAACTTTTCCTCGCCTTCAAGCTGGAAAATCTCGACGTCATGGAAAATCAGATGGGAAAACTGGACGTATTAGAACTCATACAGAAGCGTTTGATGGGGGAAGAACATCATTTGTGGGTTACATATAATGGGCAAGAGGAAGTAACACAAGCCTTTGGAGTGGAGGTTAATTTAGACACCGGCTCAGAGTGTTGGAGCTAGCCTCTAATGCACTGGAGGTCTCAGAAAGAGTGTTGGAGCTAGCCTTCATGATCGGTCTAAAACTCAAGATTCGAGCAGGGGTTAAGATGAATGAGCCCCAAAACCTGAAGCAGATAATGAATATGGCTAAAAGGTAGAGGAATGGTCTGGCGAGTCGTCGACGAAGGGATCGTCTAACTCTGCTAACAAGACAACGATGCGTACGACGACCGACAGATACGCACCACGTGAAAGTCAATATTCAGCCGGAGGGGAAAATATGTTAAATGTCAAAGGAGTTAATTTCAAGAGAAAATGACGACGTATCTCACTAATGGGGATAAGTCGGGGAATCCTCTGTCTAAACCTAATGAAGCTCGCCGACTGTTGTATCGAAGATTAACAGATGCAGAAGCTAACAATCGCCGAACGAAGGGGTTATGCTACCGTTGCGATGAAAGGTTCCATGTGGGGAATAAATGTCGCCTGAAAGAACTCCAGGTGATGGTGGTAAGCGAAGAATTTCGAGAAGAAGAAGAAACATTTTATGTCGAGGAGGAAAGGAGTGACATCGCAGCTAACGTAGCAGAGTGCGCGGTTCTCTCTCTTAACCATGCTGCTGGAATTTCATCTCCCTGAACCATGAATCTGTC
>NC_025695.1:20360162-20391457 GCF_000633955.1 Camelina sativa | reverse complement strand
GGGGGGGGGGGGGGGGGGGGGGGGGCTCGGAGAGAAGCGGTGAAGATCTTGATTGACAGTGGGGCTTCTCATAACTTCACTCCAAGTGATATGGTCTGACAGTTGGGAATCCCAACTCGGGGTACTCAGGAGTATGGAGTCCGGATGGTAACCAAAATAACCTTGAATGGAACGGGTGTATGTCAAGCAGTAATATTGGAGCTTCCTAACTACATCATGGTTTCAAGCTTTCTACCCTTGGGATTTGGCGGAGTGGTTGTCATCTTGGGAATGCAGTGGCTGGAAGCGATAGGAGAAATGATGGTGAACTGAAAAGAGCAAATCATACGGTTCACTGTTGATGGAGTGGCTGTCACAGTACAGGGAGATCAGAGCCTGGCCAACACAACGGTGTCCTTGAAGACGTTGTGGAGAACACTCAGACATGAAGGCGAAGGGATTATGGTGGAGTTTATTGGCTTGCAGGGAACAGTCAGTGAAGCACTACCAATACTTCCCGACGAACTTAGGCAGCTGCTGAAGAAGTTTGAGAGCGTGTTCGAGGAACCACAAGGACTGCCTCCATCCAGAGGGAAAGAACACGCAATACCTTGAAGGAAGACGCAAGATAAATAAGTGTCAGACCTTTTTGATATCCCCATGCTTGGAAAGAAGAGATTGAACGACAAATTGCAATCATGTTAGCCGCGGGAATTATTAGAGAAAGTGGTAGCCCATTTTTCAAGTTTGGTTTTGCTAGTCAAAAAGAAAGATGAGAGTTGGAGGTTTTGTGTCGACTATCAGGCATTAAACAAAGCCACAGTGCTGGATAGTTATCCCATTCTGATGAAAGATCAGCTGCTGGATGAGCTGCAAGGGGCACAAGTATTCTCCAACTTAGACTTGAGGTGAGGCTATCACTAAATCTTGGTGAAGTCAGAGGATGTGCAGAAGACGGGGTTTCGATCTCATGATGGCCATTATGAATTCCTTATCATACCTTTCGGCTTGACAAACACCCCAGCTACCTTCCAGTCCATGATGAATGATGTGTTTCGGTCCTTCTGTTGAAATTTGTGTTAGTCTTCTTTGATGACATCTTGGTCTACAGCAAATCGGTTCAGGAGCATCAACAACACCTGAAAGCAGTATTACAAATTCTGAAGGACCAAAAGCTGTTTGCCAACCACAAGAAGTGTCAGTTTGGGAGCTGTCAAATCAGATATCTAGGACATGTGAGCTCTGTAGAGGGAGTAGCAACAGATCAGAGTAAAATTTGTGCTATGACAAATTGGGAGGCGCCAACAAACATCAAAGCTCTTAGAGGGTTCTTAGGCTTAACCGACTACTACCAAAAATTTGTGAAAGGCTATGGGGAAATTGCTACACCATTGGCGGAGATGGTAAGGAAAGATCAATTCTCATGGTTAGAGAAGGCAAGGGAAGCATTCATCCGGTTAAAAGAAGCTATGGTCACAGTTCCTATTCTCACTCTGCAACTTCAAGGGGATGTTTGCAGTGGAATCAGATGCTTCAGGAAGCGGGTTGGGAGCTGTGCTCATGCAGAAGGAGTGTCTCCTTTTCTATTGTAGTCACTCATTAACAGATAGGCAATACCTGAAATTGGTCTACGAGAGAGAACTCATGGCTATCGTCTTCGCCATTCAGAAATGGAGGCATTATCTGTTAGGCAGACGCTTCTTGGTCAGGACTGATCAGAAGAGTCTAAAATTTCTATTCGAGCAACGAGAGATTAATATGGAATATCAAAGATGGATGACCAAGTTGTTGGGTTTTGACTTCGACATACATAACAAACCCGAGCTAGAGAACAAGGCAGTTGATGCTCTGTCTCGTAAGGAAGTGATGCCTATCATGTTTGCATTGGCAGTTCCTACAGCAGTACAATTGGAAAAAATCTGTTCTGAAGTTGACAAGGATCCGAAGTTACAGTTGATTGTGAAGGATCTAGCAAGGGATGCTATTTCTCACCTGGACTATACATTTGTGCAAAGGAGGTTATTAAGGCAGGAGAGGCTGGTCATTCCAAAGGGTTCTTCAATTACGAGGTTGACCATGAGAGAGTTCCATGATGGGAAAATAGGTTGCCATGGAGATGTTCTGAAAACGCAAAAATGGATTGGAGATCTCTTCTTTTGGGAAGGAATGTTGCAGGACATCACGAGATATGTTGCTGGATGTCAAGTATGCCAACACTACAAGTACTCTACATTGGCTCCTAGTGGCTTACTCCAGCCTTTGCTAATACCCGACAAGGTGTGGGAGGATATATCCATGGATTTTGTAGAAGGCTTGCCAAAATCTGCTGGTTACAATGCAATCTTGGTGGTGGTAGACAGGTTGACCAAATATGCTCACTTCCTGAAGCTGAAGCACCCCTTTACTGCTACCGACGTGGCCAATCTCTTCGTTCAGGAAATCGTCAAGTTGCACGGCTTTCCACGGACTATCATTTCAGACAGAGACACTATCTTCACCAACCACTTTTGGAAAGAACTATTCAAATTGGCGGGGACAAGCCTCTACTTCATTACGGCCTATCACCCCCAAACTGATGGGCAGACTGAAGTCACCAACCGGAGTTTGGAGACTTACCTGCGTTGCTTGGCTGGCGATCAACCGCGAACATGGGCCCTATACTTGGCGATCAAAACTGTGCTACAACTACTCCTATCACTTCTCTATCCGCATGTCACCATTCGAAGTAGTCTATGGCAGGGAGCCACCAACCGTGGAGAAATATGAAAATAGTTCCTCCGCGAATGCTGACTTGGAGAAGCAAATGCATGAAAGAGATTCAACGATGGCATTGATCAAAGGGTACCTCTACAAGGCTCAACAAAGAATGAAGCAAAGGGCTGATGATCATTGCAGAGAGGTTGTGTTTAAAGTAGGAAATCAATTAACTTGAAAATAAGGCCCTATAGGCGAAGGTCCTTGGCAAGGAGAGTAAATGAAAAGCTGTCAGCTCGTTTTTATGGACCTTACAAGGTGAAAGCAAGAGTTGGAAAGGTTGCTTATCGCTTATAATTTCCTTCAAAGACCAAGATTCACCCGACTTTTCATGTATCCCAACTGAAGAAAGCAATAGGCGATCAACCTCTGATTCCGTAAATACCAGCTCAACTCACATAAGAATGATTCCTACACGCTGAACCAGAAGTAGTCTTAGGATGTTGTAGACATCCAGTTACTGGATAATTAGAGGTGTTAATCAAGTGGAAAGGCCAGCCAGATTATGAAAGCTCGTGGGAATGGAAGACCATCATCAAAGGTCAGTTTCCTCTCTTCAACCTTGAGGACAAGGTTGTACTCAAAGAAGGATACTGATACATATGACTCTCACCACCCTCCTATCATCTATCAGCATAAAAGGAAGAACAAGATCCAATAAACAATCTATTAAGAGGAACTGTTCTAGAAGTTTCAGGAAGCATCAGGTTTGTGCTGGAGCGTGAGTCATCTTGGTCTTGCTGGATGATATGATTCTCCCAAGGATTCGGCACCTTCGAGTTCTTAGATAGAGACATCTTGATTCTAAAGACAATGAAACCTCAAAAATAAGGATGGTGGAACGAATGGTCGCACAAGAGTTGCAGAAAGACTCTTGATATACAGGTTTGATCTTTCAGCTTCGCACCAAAAAGATCGGATCTCTCAGCATCGCACCAAAGAGATAAGTTTTTAACTGTTTGAATCACACCAAGTAATCAGTTTTGATTGTTGGAATCACACCAAGCAATCGGTTTTGTTCACAAAAAACAGAAGAGAATCACTCTCAAAAGAAAAGGTTTTATAAAAAAAGTTGGTTGATTATTTCATTGCTCTTACATGAACTTATATAGGAAAAAAAACTTGGTAACAAAGCCAAGTATTAACTATTCTTGAAACTAAAAACAATAAAGATAGATATTTGAATGAAGATTCAACTCTTGGTGCATGTATCCCTTCCTCCAAAGTGACTCTTGGTGCATGTATCTCTATTTTCGTCACTCCTCTTTGACCACAAATATAGTGATTATTTTGGGCTTTCTTGGACTTGAATTAGGCTCAAAGTGGGCTAGACTTGATAGACATCATCCCCAATATAATTTCTCATGCTCTCTTTGGTAATAAGCTATTGAATAAGCCCATTAAGTGCATTCCTTAGCTTCTTAGCTTTTGCTCTACTCATTGGTCCTTCAGGTACAAGCAATGGTTCCTCCGCTACAAGGTCCTCAAGTTCAAGCTCAGCTACAAGCTGCTCCTCTTTAGCTCCATCCATGATCACATCATCCCCCTCCTCTTGAAAAGGATTTGACCTCAAATCTGGATCATCTGCCACAAAAGTAACTAAATCAGAAACATTAAAGCTTGAACTCACGTTGTACTTACCTTCAAGATCAAGTTGGTAGGCATTATCATTAGTCTTTCTTGTGATCTCAAAGGGTCCATCGATTCTAGGCATCAGTTTTGACTTCCTTTCAGGTGGAAACCGTTATTTCCTCAAGTGAACCCACACTTGGTCTCCGGGTTTAAATACCATCTTGCACCTTCATTTGTTAGCTTGTTTTGCATAGTGCTTTTTCTTCTCCTCAATGTTTTTTCTAGCTTTCTCATTGATCTGTTTGACAAGGTTAGCTTTGTTTTTCCCATACAAGCTAGCTCTTTCACTCAAAGGTAGAGGGGTTAGATCCAATGGAGATAAAGGATTAAAGCCATAAATGATTTAGAATGGAGAAAACTTAGTTGAAGAATGAACTGATTGATTGTATGCAAACTCAACATGTGGTAAACATGCTTCCCAAGTTTTAATGTTCTTTTTGATCAAGGCTCGCAAGAGAGTAGACAAATTTCTATTAACTACTTCAGTTTGACAATCAGTTTGTGGATGATAAGTAGTGGAGAATAGCAACTTAGTTCCTAGTTTAGACCAAAGTGTTTTCCAGAAGTAACTCAAAAACTTGTATCCCAATGAGAAACAATTGACTTAGGCACTCTATGCAAACGAACAATTTCCTTGAAGAACAACTTAGCAACATGCAAATCATTATCAGTTTTGTGACAAGGTATGAAATGTGCCCTTTTTGAAAACCGATCAGTAACCACAAAAATTGCATCTTTACCAGTCCTAGTTCTAGGCAAACCAAGCACAAAATCCATAGAAATATCATGCCAAGGCTGAGTAGGAATAGGCAAAAGAGTGTACAAACCGTTGGGTTGTACCTTTGATTTAGATTGTTTGCAAGTGACATACCTTCCACATATCCTTTCGACGTCTCTCTTCATGTTCGGCCAATGAAAATGATCTTGCATCACCTTAAGAGTTTTTGCTATTCCAAAATGACCCATCAATCCTCCTCCATGAGCGTCCCTAACAAGTAATTCTTGAAGAGAAAAATTAGGCACACAAAAACGATTATCATAGATAAGGAATCCATCATGCCTATAGTATTTTCCTGCAACAAACTTTTCACAAGCTTTGTACACATCTTTAAAGTCAGGATCCTTCTCATACATCTCTTTAACTTGTTCAAATCTCATCAGTTTAACATCAAGAGTAGAGATTAGAGCATACCTTCGGGACAAGGCATCAGCAACAACGTTTTTCTTACCTTGTTTATACTTGATAACATAGGGAAACGTTTCTATGAACTCCACCCACCTGGCATGTCATTTTTTGAGCTTTTGCTGACCCTTCAAATGTTTGAGGGACTCATGATCAGTGTGAATCACAAACTCTTTGTACAATAGGTAGTGTTGCCATGTTTGTAGCGCTCGAACCAATGCATACAGCTCCTTGTCGTATGTGGGATAGTTCCAGGTCGCTCCTCCAAGCTTCTCACTGAAATATGCAATGGGTTTTTTGTCTTGCATCAAAACAGCTCCAATACCTAAACCAGAAGCATCACACTCAATTTCAAAGGTTTTAAGGAAATTAGGCAAAGTGAAGAGTGGGGCGTTTGTCAGCTTCTCTTTCAAGGCCTGGAACGCTTCTTCTTGTGCTTTCTCCCATTTGAATCCAACATCCTTCTGGATTACTTCTGTAAGTGGTGCAGCTATAGTGCTAAAGTCCTTCACAAAGCGCCTATAGAATCTAGCTAGTCCATGAAAGCTCCTTACTTCTCCAGTGGTCTTAGGACTTGGCCAGTCTCTTGTAGCTTTAACATTCTCCTCATCAACTTTAATGCCATCTGCACTAACAGAAAAACCTAGAAAGACAAGGTTATCCGTACAAAAAGTGTATTTCTTAAGATTGGCAAACAACTTCTCCTCTCTAAGAATTATAAGAACCGCTTCTAAATGCTGAACATGTTCTTCTAGATTCTTGGTATAAACTAAGATATCATCAAAGTAAACTACAACAAAGATTCCAATAAATTTTCTCAAAACATGGTTCATTAACCTCATAAAAGTGCTAGGTGCATGTGTTAGCCCAAAAGGCATAACCAACCATTCATACAAACCATGATTAGTTTTGAAAGCAGTTTTCCATTCATCAACCTCTTTCATGCTTATTTGGTGATATCCACTTTTGAGATCTATCTTAGAAAAGACACAAGAACCATGCAGTTTGTCAAGCATATCATCAAGCCTAGAAATAGGATAACGATACTTTACCGTGATGTTGTTGATGGCTCTAGAATCAACACACATGCGCCAACTTCCATCCTTTTTAGGCACAAGTAGGACTGGGACTGCACATGGGCTCATGCTCTCTCTGATATGTCCCTTCTCCATGAGCTCATTAACTTGTCTTTGCAGCTCCAATGTCTCCACAGAATTAGTCCTATAAGCTGGTCGGTTTGGAAGTGATGCACTAGGAACAAAGTCTATTTGGTGTTCAATACCACGGATAGGTGGTAAGCCTCTCGGATTGTCCTCCGGGAATACGTCATCAAAATCCTGCAAAAGAAAGGTTATATCACTCGGTAACACCGGTGCAAGGTCAGAAAAACTCATGAGAGTTTCTTTGTAAATAAACATAATCAATGGTTGTTCCGAAAATAAATCTCTCTTAACCTCTCCTTTTCTCACAAATAAATTTGAATGCCTCACTGGTTTTCTCTCACAGGCCTTTGACTTTGTTTTTCTTAAACTCTCGCTCTCTTTTTGGTGATTGTGTTTGTGGGGTCGCTCATGGTGTTTGTTTCTTTCCTTTGCTTGAGAATCAACTGATCTTGATAAACTTCATGAGGTGTCAACGAAACTAAGATGATTTTCTTGCCTTTGAACTCAAAAGAATAATGGTTGGTGAAATCATCATGGCTTGTTCTCAGTTAGATTGCCATGGTCTTCCTAGAAGAATATGACTAGCCTCCATAGGTAGAATATCGCACAAAACCTCGTCCTCATATTTCTCAATGACAGTAGGAACCTTTACCTGGATACTAACCTTCATCTTACCATCATTATTAAGCCATTGTAGTTTATATGGCTTTGGGTGCTTCTCCGTAGTCAGCCCAAGCTTCTTAACCATTGTTTACTCGCCACATTAGTATAACTCCCGCCATCAATTATTAGACAACATACCTTATCTCGGACATGGCACCTTGTATGAAATAGATTCTCCCTTTGGTCATGTTCCACAATCGCAGTTTGAACAATAAGTGATCTCCTTGCCACCAATATCTCGCTTTTTGCTGGAATTTCTTCAAGTTCTTCTAGTGAATTAGAAACCACCTCTTCATTTTCTGATTCCATCTCTCCATTCTCCAAGAGAATTATGGTTCTTCTGTTGGAGCATTCATGCACATAGTGTCATCTCCCATGACACTTATAACACGTCACATCACGAGTTCGGGTTCTGGTAGCCTCAACTTTGTCCTTGGTAACTTGATTGGCAACAAACGACTTAGCTTCAAACTTTGGAAGAGCAATTGACTTTTCTCCTTTCTGGTAACTTGGTTTTGGATTAGATTAACCAGCCCCATAAGTTATCCATGTAGTACTTCTCTTCTTAAGTTGTTTCTCCACTAAGATTGCTTTATGTAACATCTCTTCAATCTTCACATAATGCTCCATCTCAAGCCTATCCTGGACATCTCGGTTCAACCCACTCATAAATCTAGCCATAGTCGCTTCTCGGTCTTCAACTACATTAGCTCTTGTGCTTTCTTGGACTTAGGCTCAAAGTGGGCTGAAATTGATAGACATCATCCCCAATATAATTTCTCATGCTCTCTTTGGCCATAAGCTCTTGAATAAGCCCATTAAGTGTATTCCTTAGCTTCTTAGCTTCTTAGTTTTAGCTATAGTCATTGGTTCTTCAAGTACAAGCAATGGTTCCTCCGCTACAAGCTCCTCTGGTTCAAGCTCAACTACAAATTTATCGGGTTCAAGTTCATCGAGTTCAAACTCAGCTACAAGCTGCTCCTTATTAGCTTCATCCATGATCACCTCACTGGAACATGAGTCACCTTGGCCAAAGTTGACGTTACCATAGTTAAGAATAAAAGGCTTGGGTTAATGGATTGTCACTTGGCTATTAGCACAAGGTCTAACGGTATTGTCGATTGGATAAGATTAGTAGTAGTATAAATAAAGAAGAAGGGTTATGGGAATAAAGATCTAGAATCTGGTTAATGTAATAAGGTGGAGGGAGAGAATCCAAGTTCTCTCATTTGTATTATCACGTTATCAATAATAAAGAGATATCTTCTTAGTGGTTCTTTGTTCTTTTAAGTTCTCTGACTTGATCATGTCACATGCGTCCATGCTATTGGTATTGGTGGTAAAATCAAGAAATAAGACGATCATGCAGTAGGGGGTTCTGCGATATTGTAATTATACGTTATTTATTGGTTGACCATCCAAGTTAATTGTACATCGTGGGTGGGAGGTTTTTAAGAGTTGTTGTGTTAATAAGTCTTCAAGTGTGATTTTTGATCTTGGCATATGATGTTAGGCCTATGAACTTTTTGTTATACGTCTTATATCCAATGGAATGTGTTGATGTTTCGTTCTTTTGTTTTCGAGTTCTCGATCGGTGTTATAAATTCTTGATTTCGATTTCCTTTGGTGCTGCTTGTGCATATCCTAGTTTAGTGATGTGTATGTAGTTCCAATTTCTTGTTTCTTTTCTTCTTCTATAGAACCAAAGCTGTTTGGAAAAGCAAAATAAATATAAACGAAGATAAGGAAAAAAAACCGTAAACAAACTTGACCGTTTCTCTTACATCACATTATCATTATATGGAGACAATAACAAAAGAAAAAGTTTGTGGACCAGTATCTGTTATGGTCATTAATGTGTTAGGTCATCAAACGCTTTTGAATATAATTTTTTTATAAATCGCAACTGTATTATTGATACTACAATTCAAAATTGGAAGACATCAAGATCAGTATCTTTCTTATTATTTTTTTAATTTGATGATAGGTGAGTGAATTAGCTTAAAACAGCTCTCCAACCATGAGACGGTTAAGGTTTGATCAGCACACCTAAACCCTGATTTTTGCTTTTTTAACTTCTCTAACCACCATGTACCTAATTCACTATGAACGAACTATATGTCACGCATATTCTTAAAAGTTTATTTTCCAAAATTGAAAACTATAATATACAAAATATAAAAATTAATAAATTTTAAGTAATTACAGGACCTAAACAAACTCCATCCAAGTACACTGATACGACTGGAGAGAAACACACTCGTCCACAGATACATAAAGGACAAAGAAAGCTGTTGAATTACCGGATATACCCTTATGTTTGAAAATTGTCAACTGCTTAATGGATGAACACAAACGTAAAAATCACATAAGGTTATATCTATCTCCTCCTCTGCTCATTTCTAAAAACGTCTCCCACTCTTTCAAAAGAGACACAGTACAACAAACACCATAAAGAGAAAGTGAGTAAAAAAGAGAAAAAACAAAGCAGATGAATTCAATCAGTATGTAAAAAAAAAAAGTGATCATCTTTTACTTTTTGTTTTTTATTCCTTTTTGACCCGCAAAAAATTCTTTGATTTTTTTAGTAATATAAGCAAAAAAAGAAAAGTTTTAATTCTTATTTTTGAGAGACACAGCTCTCTGCGGCCATCCGTTTAGATAGACAGAGACCCGACATGTGTCCGGTTTTTATTGGTTTAGTTTTGTTTTATTATTAATTTTTTTTAATCTTTTCTTCTCTCCCTCGACCAAATCGACACGAGAGAAACACAAAATCAAAACAATACCTTCTCTCTTCGTCTTTTTCGACGAATCTCTCCGCATCTTCAGCGATTTTCCGGGCGACGTTTACTCTCCGTTCCTCTGACACCGCCGTTTTACTCCGTCGTGCCAGCTTAAGCAATTTCAGGTACCGATTTAGGTATTAACGATTTGATTCTGCTTTTGAGCTTTTGAAAAATTTCCTGAGAATATGCTTTAGGTTTCCCTTGTTTTGGAGAATGATTCGGTTAAGGGTTAACATTTGTGGTTGTATCATGTGTTAGCTGTATTCATTATAGATCGCGACATGCAATATTTATTTCCGTGGTTCATGATTTTTTTCACAACTTCTTAATCATTTTATCTGTCTGTGTTTGGGGTTTTTGGTTCTTGTGTTCGTACAATAACGATTGCGACGGAGAAGACTTGCCTCTTCTAATTCTTCCTCCTCCTTCTGGTCAATTCGAAGATGGAGAGAGAGTCTTAGCCAACCACAGTGATTGCTTCTACGAAGCCAAGGTAGTGAAAATTTTTGAGGAACTTGTTTTATTATTTGCCTATACTTATTTCTGAGAAACTTATTTTATTGATTGCCTATATTTGATTTGGATTCATGTTTTTGTTTATCAGAAAGCACAGTCTTCTATGTTCGAGAGAAGGAGAGCAGATCCAAAGAATGTGGCTGCAATCATTCTAGGAGGAGGCGATGGAGCTAAACTCTTTCCTCTTACCAAGCGAGCAGCAACACCGGCTGTGAGTGATTATTGATGTAAACGGTTTTGAGAAATATGATGTTTGTTGTGTAGAGAGGAAGTCTTATGTTTCTGATTCTTGAAACACTACTGTTAAACAATATTTGTAGGTTCCGGTGGGTGGATGCTATAGGATGAAACAGGTTCTCGCTGCTACACAAACTCCTGGTGAAACTGGGAAAAAGTGGTTTCAAGGAACAACAGATGCTGTCAGAAAATTTCTATGGGTGTTTGAGGTATGAATAACTTATGATCACTATTGATTGTTGACATTACAATGTTTGTCTCTGTGATAATAATAGTTTCTCCCTAATATCTTTTGTTGCAGAACAGAGTTTACTTGTTTTTTTGAGTATGCTGCTAGAGGTGAGCTTTGCAAGGAGCTTCAAAAATGCAAGTACTTCAGCGATCGCTGCTTCTCAAAGAAGGTAAGGTTAAAAAGCTTTTTTAAACTAGAATCTGATTGATTGTTGACATTGAAAAGGTAGTCTTGTTTGTAGAACAAAAAGGTATTGATTTATTGTATGTTGTCAATGCTTGGTAGTTAAGAACTTACTAAATGCTTGGTAGTTAAGCACTTAATAAATGCTTGGTAGTTGTAACACTTAAACACTAAAAACATTTGTAAACCTAACCTTAAAGCTTTACAATAAACCCAACTACCAAACTCTTCCTTCTCCTTCAATGCTTAAATGGTCTCCTTCAATTTGCTATTTATGTCGCTTCTATGGTCTCCTTCAATAACCTTAAAGATTTACAATAAACCCAACTACCAATTCTTCTTCTCTCCATCTTTCATAGACTTTAGGGTATGAATTCTTTTTCTCTAAACTTTACAGACCTCTTGACTAGCCAAGTTGGGGTGAATAATCCAGAATCTCTTCCATCTTCACCTATTCAAATAAGCTCATCACCTATCCCTCAGTTTAGTACACAATTTAGTGATGTCAACGAGGTAGCTGAAAACTCAAGGGAAGCTAGAATCCGATGGACTGCCCAGGAAGATGTTGTCTTGATCAGTGGTTGGTTAAACATTAGCAAAGATCCAGTCGTGAGCAATGGACAAAAGGGTGGTTCCTTTTGGGAGCGTATTGCGTACTACTATGGAACGAGTGAAGCAGTAGCGGGTAAACCAAAGAGAGGGGCCAGTCAATGTAAGCAGAGGTGGAAAAAAATAAATGAGACTGTCAACAAGTTTGTAGGATGTTACAACCAAGCTTCGAGTCGGAGAACCAGTGGCCAGTCAGAAGATGATGTTCTCCAAATGGCAAACGAGTTGTACGTCAATGATCAGAAAATGAAGTTCTCTCTAGAGCATGCTTGGAGGCTTCTTCGTCATGAGCAGAAGTGGTGTTCTTCGAATGCTTTGAGAGGACCTGAAAACACCAAACGAACAAAGTTTGATGTGTGAGTGGCACATATTCCTCCAGTTCAAATACAGCTTCTCGTCTTGAGGAAGAAGCTAATGAACGCCCTCCAGGTGTTAAGGCAT
Source organism: Camelina sativa (assembly GCF_000633955.1). Taxonomy (NCBI): domain Eukaryota; kingdom Viridiplantae; phylum Streptophyta; class Magnoliopsida; order Brassicales; family Brassicaceae; genus Camelina; species Camelina sativa. The sequence goes on along the minus strand of NC_025695.1, from coordinate 20,379,076 downwards.
CCAAAAGGAAAGCAAAGAACAATGGTGGTGGTACGAAAACTGAGGGTAATTCTCTACAAAAGTTAGAGAAGGCGTGGGAGATCAGAGAGAGAGAAATAGCTGCGAGAGAACGAATTTCCAAGCAACGACTTCTAGCGAGTCTAGTCAACAAAACTGATCTGTCCGAGGCTGAAATCAATCTGAGAAAGAAGCTAATTGATGAGATGTTAGGATAGTTGGTTATTAGTTTGTGTTTTGTGTTTTGTTAAAGTTTGTGTTTTGTGTTTTGTTAAAGTTTATGTTTTGTGTTTTGTGTATGAATCGTTGTAATCAACGTTTAAAGTATGTTTAGTGAATGTTTATGTATCGTTGATGAATCGACTAAATCAATGTTTGTGTTTCACAGGACTCTCTTTTCTTCATTGTTGTTTGTTTTAAATCTGTTCTCATGTGTTGTTAGCAGGTTTCCTTGTGATCTCAAGTCGGCACAAGAGAACATCAAGTCTCTTGTCTTCGATTCTGCTCTTCCCATGACTAAACTCGTGAGCTCAAGTCGGCACAAGAGAACAACAAGTCTCTGGTCTTCAGTGAATCTTGTGATCTCAAGTCGGCACAAGAGAACAACAACCTTCTCGTGACTAAACCCGTGTCTCAACCTTTCCGTCAGAACGTCCGTGAACTTTTTTGTGTTTTTCTTTCCCCACTTGATGTTCAGTAAGCTTGTATATATAGCTTTACGAGAATCGGATACTTCCCAACTCTCTCTTAAACGAGAATCGACTATTTCCCAACTCTCTTGTAAACTCATATTCAGTCTGCTTTATTCTTAAGTTTTAAATATTTTCTCCATCCCAACTCTCTCTTAAAAAATCTCTCATTTCTTATTATCATGTATTCCCCAGATTTAGATGATGAGTATGATGAATTTTTTGATGAACATTTTGGCAATCTATTCCAAGATTGCCTAGATGATTATGGCAATGATCAACAACCAACTACTTCAAGGTGCCAAGAGCTTATATTGATAGACAACACGAAGAAGGGCATATTCAATTATGGAATGATTATTTCAGCGAAAATGCTACGTTCTCTACTGGTAGTTTTCGTCGTCGTTTTCGAATGAACAAATCATTGTTCATTCTTATTGTTGAGGCACTATCCAATGAAGTACCATATTTCCAACAAAGAAGAGATGCTACGGGAAGGTTGGGTCTGTCTGGATTACAAAAGTGTACAGCAGTCATTCGTACTTTGGCATATGGGTGTGCAGCTGATGCAGTTGACGAATACCTCCGCCTCGCAGATAGCACCGCAATGCAATGCTTGGAAAATTTTGTGGAGGGAATTATATATTTGTTTCAAGATACGTACCTAAGAAGACCTACATCAGAGGATCTCCAACGATTACTCAATTTAGGAGAGGACCGCGGATTTCCTGGGATGATCGGAAACATTGATTGTATGCATTGGGAATGGAAGAATTGTCCAACAGCTTGGAAAGGACAGTATTCTCGTGGATCTGGAAAACCTACAATCGTTTTAGAGGTTGTGGCATCGCAAGATCTCTGGATTTGGCATGCATTTTTTGGTCCTCCAGGTACTTTAAATGATATCAATGTTCTTGACCGTTCACCAGTTTTTGATGACATCTTAGAAGGTCGAGCTCCGAGAGTAGATTACTTTGTCAACGGACGACATTACAATATGGCTTACTACCTCACTGATGGTATATATCCGAGATGGGCAACATTCATCCAATCAATTTCACTTCCACAAGATTCGAAAGCATCATTATTTGCAAGGTGTCAAGAAGCTGCCCGAAAAGATGTCGAACGTGCTATTGGAGTCTTGCAAGCTCGTTTTGCGATTGTTAAAAATCCTGCACTTTTTTTGGATAAGGCAAAAATAGGGAAGATAATGCGAGCATGTATCATATTGCACAATATGATAGTAGAAGATGAGCGAGATGGATACAGCATGTCCAATACAGCAGAATTCCATCAACGAGAAGGAAGCGGGACTTCACATGTCGATTTAACATATTCTACAGATAGGATTAACAATCTCGACGATGTGATGGGCGCTTGGAATCAAGTTCGTGATACAACGCAACATCGACGGCTTAAAGCTGATTTGGTTGAACATATCTGGCAAAAATTTGGCACAACTCAATATTAGACCGATGCTAATTATGTTATTCATAATGCTTTCATATGTTTCTATCATTCTATGTTTTTTTTAATTATTGTATTCAGTTTTAAGTTTGTGGTTTTTTTAGGATTGTAATATATGTTTTAAAGTTTTTTTAATGTAATATATATATATTTTAATAAATGTATTCTACTACTAGTTTTATTTTTTTAATATTGCATAAATTATATAACTAACATTTATGACATTATAAAATATACTTTAAACATTTTTTTAATAAAAAAAATTAGATATCCAAGGATAACTAATGGGAGGACAAAAGTTTAAAGGAAGGATGTGAAAAAAAAGATGAGATATAAAAGTAAAAAGAAGAGTAACGCTCCTTGCTGGAGAATTTTGAAAAGATTGTGAGAAACGTTCTTCAACACGTGGCGTTCATTTATTGGCACATATTTTTAAAAATAAATAAAAAATAAAAATGTGTAATAAATTTTTTTTTTTTTTTTTGGTATCTGACCAAAGATGGTCTTATAGATTCCCGGATTCTAGTGCAAAGAGAAGGGAAGTTGTCGGAGAAGGTAAGGTATCCGATGATTCTTCTTAAGTTCTTCACATATAATAATGAAGTCGATCTGTTTTTTACTCGCTCACTATTTTCTCAGTTGGTAAAAACAAAAAAACCTGAGAGATTTTCTCGGGAAACGAGTCCTCTGTTTTTTGTCTTTTCCCTTCTCTCTTTGCCGACGAATTTGTGTGTGTTTTTTTTTTGTTCTTGAGAATTCTTGATTTTGCGGGTACTTGTCTTCAGGTCACATAGTTTTATTTTGACAAGATGATTCAAATGGACGGTGGAGATAGGCTTAGAGTGACGTTCTTAGACCGTATGTCAACGGTTGAGAATGGTCGGAGCTCAGTGACTCTTGAAGATATTCTGATGGCTGAAACGAGCGGTTTCCGTTCGCTTACTGCGCCGTCGTCTCCGGCGAGGAACCACTCCAATGGTAGCTTACTTGACGTGATGAGAAGAGAGCGCCGCCGCGATAAAACCGCTTGGAAATCTTTCCGAGATAAGCTCCGTCTCAAACGCACCTCTACTGGTTGGATCTCGTCTAATAATCCTATCCCTACATTGGATAGTCCTATCCGTAATCTGAATAGTGAGAGTCATCGATTAAACCGTCTTGGAGGACTCCTCTCAAACTCCGAGACTGACCGGAGCAGTGGTGACGTTAGCAACGGTGGAGATGAGGCGGTGGAGCGAGAAGGAAGACGCCGGTTAGGCACCGTGTTGGCGGCAGATAGAGAGGTATTGATCAGTTAGTTAAATTAGTTAACAAAACTCTACTGTGGTTTGGTATCAGAACACTTAAAGATTAAGCTTTCTTGTAATCTTTGTTATCTTAGGAAGTTCAGCCGCCGAGGATGTCTCTAATGGAGTTGTTGGAGGATAATGATGGACAAATGTATGATGTCTGCGGCGAGAGAGAAGCGGTGGAGGTGGAGGCGGAAGCCGAGGGAAGAAATGGTTGTGGAGGAGGAGAGGCGGTGGGGATGACGGCGACGGCGGAGTTGAGTTGTTGCGTGTGTATGATAAGGAGTAAAGGTGCGGCTTTTATACCGTGTGGACATACGTTTTGCAGATTGTGTTCGAGAGAGCTTTGGGTACAGAGAGGAAACTGTCCGTTATGTAACACTACCATTTTACAAGTTCTTGATATTTTCTAGGTTAGCTTTTCTTTTGCTGCTGTTGTATATTATTATTCAGGTGATTCTATTGTTTTCTTCACTTGTTTGTTTGTGAATCTCAAACATGAACCTTCACAACAATGCTCATTAGAAGCCGAAGAGAAGATTAAGCTCCCATAGAAAGAAAGACTTTCTTCACTAGTTATAAATTTACTACGATGATAAGAGGAACTAATTAGCGATGATAAATTTACATGAACCAATTTCAACGTCCAACATAACTGATTTTGGGAACCACCATCGGCACATAAATAAAAACCAAGATTACCCAAACTGCCATGAATTATCCTCACTAATGCTACATTTTGCCGAAATAAGCTCCCATAACTCAAAACATAATATAGAAATCTATATAATAATAACAATCCGAATAAATGCGACCAGTAGTTGTGTTTTTTCAATCGTACATTTTGGATATTTTCTGAAAAGTCATGATGAATCATTAAAACGGTTATTTATAAAAAGTTACAACTGTTCACTGTAAAATTATGTTGATTGGAACATTCATATCTTTTGAAATCTATATATATTTGTCTGTTTGAACTGTTTTCATTTTTTTGCCATGACACAAAATCAACTAAAAATTCAATTTCAACGGTTTATACATTTTTCTAAATTATTTTCTAGCATTCATTCTTTTAACAAAAGATTTTTGGAATGATAAATCTAATTTACATCTTTTAGTTAATTTTAAATATAAAAGTTTAATGAAAATACCTAGAGTGTTTTTCCAAGAGTTAGATGGATTACATAGTGAGTTTTTGGATTTGACTTTTCAATATGGTAATAAAGATGCTTTCATATATAAAAATTTAATGAAAATACCTATATATAATAACAATCCGAATAAATGTCACCAAAAGTTGTGTTTTTTCAATCGTACTTTTTGAATAATTTTCCAAAAAAATCTGTAGATTATTTAAATTGTGTGTTTTACAAAAAGTTGTGATTGTTCGTTGTAACGGTTTTTTGTAAAGTTGCAACTGTTCATTGTAGAGTTATGTCTATTTGTATATTCGTATCTTTTGAAATCTGTACCAAAAGTTGTGTTTTTTCAATTGTACTTTTTGGATAATTTTCTAAAAAAATCTGTAGAAATTTTGAATTGTGTGTTTTACAAAAAGTTGTGATTGTTCATTGTAACGGTTTTTTGTAAAGTTGCAATTGTTCATTGTAGAGTTGTGTCTATTTGAATAGTCGTATCTTTTGAAATCTATATAGATTTGTCTGTTGGAACTGTTTTCATTTTTTTTTTTGCCATGACACCAAATAATATAAAATTTCAATCTCAACGGTTTTTACAGCTCTCTAAATTATTCTCTAGCATTCATTCTTTGAAAAGTAAAAAATTATAGCATTCATTTTTTTAAAAGTAAAAAAGATTCCTCCAGTTCTTGATTTAACAAAAGATTTTTGGAATGATGAATCTAATTTATAACTTTTAGTTAATTTCATATCTAGAGTCTTTTTCCAAGAGTTAGATTGATTATATAATGAGCTTTTGGATTTGACTTTTGAATATGGTAATAAAGATATCTTTTATTTAAAAGCAGTTCATATGAGTTTGTAGGTATAATCAAGTGCAGACACAACAGTTGTGATTTTTCGTAGTACCTTTTTGTAAAAAAATGTCTTTCTTTGTTTTTTTAATTCAAACGGTTTTATCTGTTCATCTTAGAGTTGTGTCTTTTTACTATATTTTATTTATATTTTTTCATCACAACTTTTCGTTCTAATAGGTGTGTCTATTTAAATAGTCATGCTTTTTGAACTCTCTTTATATTTGTCTCTTCATCACTAACTAACAAGTTCGTTGAAACAAAATTTCCATTTTATGTTGAATCTAGATAATGAAATGATTATAGAAATAGAGAAAAATACAACTTAATATTGAATTTACAGTTGCGTCTATTTATCTTAACTTTTCGTTTAAAAAATATAATAACAATCTGAATAAATGAGAACAACAGTTGCGACTTTTCGTAGTACATTTTTGTAAAAAAATTCATTTTATTTTTTCTTTTTAAAAAAACTCAAACAGTTGTATTTGTTCATTGTAGAGTTGTGTCTTTTCACTATATTTTATTCATAATTTTTCATCACAATTTTATTCTAATAGGTGTGTATATTTAAATAGTCATTTCTTTTGAACTCTCTATATATTTGTCTTTTCATCAATAACTTACAAATCATTGTTCGTTGAAACAAAATTTTTATTTTATGTTAAATCTAAATAATTTGAATATTAATATCTAATATTTAATGTTATTCTATAATCTAACTAAAATTTTAGAATGATTATAGTAATATAGAAATTTAATAAAACTTAATATAGAATTTACAGTTGCGTCTATTAAACTTAACTTTTCGTTAAAAACTATTTTAATATTTAAAATTTATTTTATTTTGTTCTTAAGAGCTGTGTATTTTAATTTTAATTTTTTGTTGATATTGTTTCACTCATTATTAAATATATTTTTAATTATAGTTCTTTAATAGTAAATTACATTACTCATTATAACCATTAGTTCAATATTCTCAGTAAGGATCATTTTTTCATAATGATTCTTTTTTAATTTTAACTCTTTACCATAATTCTTCATAAAAATATATTATATTTATAATACTTTAAACAATATGTTTTGCAAAGTTGCGTCTATTCTATATAATATTTTTTGTTATAAGTTTTCATTTTGATTATTGTGTTTTTAGTAACAGTTTATGTATTTAAACTATTCTATTACATTCAAATAATTTTATAATGTATAATTTTAAATTTTTAAGTTTTTTTTTCTAAAATAGTTCCCTCGCAACATCGCGGGGGTCTTAGTCCTAGGTGGAAGAATATAAAAGTCATAATCTAATCGTCAAAACTCAAATGTAGCATATAGAAGAGGATTGAATATTGGGAAAAAAAAAGCTGGGAATCGAAAGAGAGAGTTCAACAGGAATAAATTTGGACACTTTCTTGGCTTGGTGGGGAAGCTTATGGCCATGCCCTATATCCTCCAAAAAAGAAAAACCACCCTTTAATTGTTGTATCTCTTGTGTCAAGATTTGAAGCTGGAAGAGTTCATAATCACGGAAACTCACTAAGACATTGTAATAGAATCTTTCACATATATATATGTCAACACCGTTGGTTAATTAGGTTTGAGGTACGATATCTTCAAAGTTTTTTTTTTTTTTTTTTTTTTTTTTTTTTTTTTTNAGGCAAATGTTTAAAAAAATACTCGGACATAAATGATAGCTTATATAGGTTTAGTATCATGCATTTAAGCCAGCACACACCAACATGTTAAGTCAACATTGTTGACGGACGATGTTTAGGTCAATGCTAGTTTTGGTTCAATAGGGCTAATTAGTTCGTGAAATTTTAGGCTAATGTATCGTGGTTTGTATAGTTTTCGGCAGTTTTCATATAATTCTTACATAGTTCCTTACCTTAATGGCTTAATGATAGTTCATGTAAAATTGACATTGTTTCCTCAGAAATGTAACATACATAACATTACAATTTGGAACTTTAGGTCATCGTATCTCACTTAATCAACATGCAAATTCAAATAAGCTATATTATATTATATGTCACGTCTTGTATAAACGTTTGCAAAGCCACCTGCGAAGATCCACCTTCCATTAACGCCACGTGACACTTCTCTGCCATCTCCTTCACTCTATCCCTAACGTCACTATTCTCCTCCATAACACGCCTGATCGCTTTCTCTATCTCCTCCGCCGTAACGGTCTCCATTTCTCCGGTCATCAATTCTCCCTAAAATATTTCCGTATCTCCACCGCTAATCCTAGCTCCTCCACCATCTCGAACGCGTTTACCTTCTGCCCTGAGTAAAGCGGCCACACCACCATCGGAACACCAAACCACAAGCTCTCCAACATCGAGTTTGAGAGCTTGTGGTGCCCATCGCAGGTTTTGCTAGCACCGCCGCTTGTGGTGCCCATCCGATTACCTTCCCTCTATCCGATGTCCGATCTAAGAATCCCGCCGGGAGAACCTCCTCAAGATTCGTAAAATCTCCGGGACGTTCGGTCATTATATTCGGGGATGCACGACGGAGAGACAAAAGAAACCGGTGACCGCTTCGTTCTAGCGCGACGGCGATTTCTTTAGTTTGTGTCTCACTGAAACCTCCCATGCTCCCAAAGCAGAGGAACACAACCGACTTAGCCGGTTGTTCATCGAGCCACCGCAAAATCTCCGGTTGCTTGTCAATGTTTTCTAGATGCAACACTGGTCCTATTGGATAAACTTGAGGAAGATGATCACCACCACCAATATTGTTGAACATTTTCAAAGCGTGTGATTCGAGCTCATCAACTGTATTTACCAAAAAACCCTTCATCTTTCGGAAAGATCTGGCTTGAGCTAGAAACAAAGGTAGCCACTGTTTTGAAGTGAAGAGATAAGGCAGTAACTTCACAGGATAAGGACGAGTCAAACACGGAAACTCCAACTCAGTGACGACCGACTCTTCCAACTCGCTGACGTCATACTTTTTCTCGTCGTGCATCAACTGAACGTGAAGTGTGATTCCTAAAAACGTAGCGCTTGATGCGTAAAACATATAACACGGAACTTCGAATTCGTTAGCTATATCTATCATTGAGGAACAAAACATATCTACTACTAAACCGGCGAGTCGTCGTGTTGGATCATCCACGATTCTCGTGACTATATCTCTTACCTTTGAATTTTGTTCCTCTATGTAGACTTGAGTCGGCTGCTTCGGATCTGCTGTTATTGGTTGTTCTTTGACGGCGGAGATGGTTTCGTAACGGAGGCGATCTTGAGATGTCGTGGAGAGAGATGCTATATAGGTGGAATCATCGGCGACGTTGTTAATGGAAGGGATTATGATCACGGTGATCGTGAGGCGGTCATCGCTGCGGACAAGTAGCTTCGCTAGCTCGATGGTTGGCTTGCGATGACCGATTCCTGGTAACGGTATGAACACAAGCTCAATCTTCATTTATCTGTTTAGTTGGGTTGGGATTAGTTAAAGCCGAAGCCTGAAGGTGTAGTAGTAAGTTCTATAGCCTATAAATTATAGGGCTACGTAATTTGGTCCATGTTATATAGAATATAGTTGTGCCGATGACAAAAACTTTAAACACTTAAAATATTTTCTATAAAAGTATAAAGATTCATAACTTAAAAAAATATAGTTTTTTTTACGCATGAATCACATCGTTTAAACTCTGAAATTACATGAGGTTTGCAAAGATAATTTAGTTTCTAGCGTATTAACTGAAAATTATTTTCTAAAATTTTGGTTTTTTTTTTTTAACTTTTGCAATGGTTCGGTTTGTGTTGATATGATATTTTAAGGACTTTATTACATATACATGCTTTTAATACACCAGTTATATAGTTAAGTTTTCAAATATGATGATATATGTAAACTGTGGTCCTGATTGTTAACTGCTGTTACTTTTGGCTGTAGAGACTTTGACTTTAAAATTTTAGCTATAGAGAATTTGGCGGTAGATACTTTGACTGTTAAAACTTTGAAAACTTTAAAAACTTTAACCGTTAAAATCTGATTGTTTACCAACAACTTTTAAAGCTGTAGCTATTTTTATTATTATCATTAGATTTTAATAATATAATTATAATAAATATAAATTATGTCAGAATTTAATCCATATAGCAATTTAATAACAATTTTTTTTATTAATGATAAATTATAATTTTTAAAATGTGAGTCTATCAGATATATGATTTTGTTTGAAAATTCTGTTTTTCTTTTGTTTTTGGTGATTGGTTTTAGATTGATTTTTAATTGTTTTGAATTTTTTTTAATTGAGCAGTTATACTAGCAGTCAAACATCCATTAAGCACTTATTAATGCATTGTTTTGAATGTTACTCTCTTAATAATGATGAATTTCATAAATCTTTTACACCATTATTAATGATGATGATGAAAAAAATAAAAATTATTATTGAAATGGATCTTCAAAGAAAGAAAAAAAGTGAAGTGACTTTAGTGCAGTGGCCAAAGATAAGTCCTTAATGCACAAGGCACCATCACATCTAGGGATCGAGTCCCGCTCCCTACGAATATAGGGATTAGACTAATGGGCCGGCCTGTTGTGGCCCAATGGTTGACAAAAAAAAAAAATTATAATAATTAATTTGTAAAAATAGGGTATGTATCATGTTGTAGCTGGTTTAATCTGGTTTTGGAATAACCGACATGTCCCGTAACCAAACAATCAGCTTCCGGTTAACCAAACTTGGCTCATAACCAAAAGAAGTTTTGGGCCTGGGCTTAAGATTTTCTCATCCGTTTGTTTTCAATTTTTCCAGGAAAAGAAAAACAGCAGCGGAAACGAGATCTAGCACAGACGTCTCTCGTGTTGCCGTCGCCGGAGAAGACTACAACGAACGAAGCAAGGAGCTTAATAAAACCCTAAATCGATCAAGTTTCTCAAATTCCGTTGAAGAACAAAAACAAGATGAACATTTTCAGATTAGCCGGTGATATGACTCACCTAGCTAGTGTTCTTGTATTGCTTCTCAAGATCCACACCATCAAATCCTGCGCCGGTTTGTTCCATTTCGAGAATCAAATCCTTTTGGAATTCAAAATGTTATGATTTGGTTATGTATGTTTAGTGAGTATCATCATCTCCTTTGGTTTTGGGAATTTCACAGGTGTTTCACTAAAGACTCAAGAACTCTACGCCATTGTCTTCGCGACTCGATATTTAGATATTTTCACGAGTTTCTATTCAATCTACAACACTCTTATGAAGTTGATATTCTAAGGAAGTTCGTTTTCGATAGTTTGGTACATGAGGTACCATAAGACTGTTCGTAGGACTTATGATAGGGAGCAAGATACGTTTCGTCATTGGTTCCTTGTGCTTCCTTGCTTACTCTTGGCTCTTTTGATTCATGAAAAGTTTACCTTTCTTGAGGTTTGTTCTTCTTGCTCGCCAGAACAGTTTATATTGCATTCTCTTTTTTTTTTTCCGAAGATAGTGTTATTTCACATCTTCTGTATAATAATTTTCAGGTCTTGTGGACATTTTCATTGTACTTGGAGGCTGTTGCTATACTTCCCCAGCTTGTTCTGCTGCAGAGGACTAGAAATATCGATAACTTGACAGGGCAATACATATTTCTCCTTGGGTATACATATCTCTTGTTGACTAGTTTCATTTCTATCCTATTCACTTTGGTGACATCTCAGATCTGTGTCTTGATGTTTTAGTTGCCTTCTAAGTAAGCTTCATATTTGATATACAATTTGATGTCGTCTTGTTGCAGGGGATACCGAGGACTCTACATCCTCAACTGGATCTACCGTTACTTCACTGAACCACACTTTGTTCACTGGATAAGTTTGACTACTTACCTCCCTCAAAGTTCGTTGTCAAGTCTCCAGTTGTGCACATTATAACGTCTGTTGATATGTTTGTGCCTACTTAGATTAGTGAACTTCTTACCGCGTAACATGACATGCTCAAGAACTTTTTACCGTTCAGTGATATCTTTAATTTAGTTTCTGTAGCCTTTGTGGATTATTTGTTGACACAATTCAAATGAAATCGTGTGACATTTGTTGTGTTGTTTTCGTAGCATGGATCGCTGGGCTCCTTCAGACATTGCTCTACGCTGATTTCTTCTACTACTACTTCCAAAGGTAACATATTTCCATCTTTGGCCTCTTTGTTCATGAAATAAACTCACAACTCTTGACTAAATGGTTTGGATTAATCATAATACACAGCTGGAAAAACAATAAAAAGCTGCAGCTACCAGCTTAGTCTCTAATTTGTCGATGCTTTGGGAAACAAATTTGGTTATAGCCCACGAGGAGTTTGGGATTATAGAAGAGAAAGGTTATATAGAATGTGTAAACTCTTCATCTATCTAACTTGTTAAGTTTGTTGTACTTCTCAAAACTGTATTTGTTCTCCTTCAAGATTAGTGGTATAAGTTTATTTATATATGGAACAATAAACATGATTTTGAATGCTCTCAAATATAAATAGTTGATTTGTTCGAGTATCCTCTTCTCATGTATCTAATCGAGATTTCAGCATTCTCTGTGTGTCTTTGTCCAAGACTCATTTTACGATAAAGTATATAATACTCTTTCTGTCTCACAAAAATTGATGTTTTGAAATATTTTTTTGTTCCACAAAGATTGACGTTTTGTAAACTTCAAGAAGTAATCATTGAAAATATTTAATTTTTTTGAATTGTTATTGGTTTATATTTTCTCTCTGTACCAAAAAGTAATTATAAATTAATTTATAAAGAAAAACTAAAATTTTTCTTAATATGTGTGAAAATGTCAAAACATCGATCTTTGTGAGACAGAGGGAGTATCTGTTAACCAACTAACGATATGTTAACGAGAACGAACTAATATGTATGTTCTTGAAATTAACCAAATGCTTTTTAAGTATCAAACTAAGTCTCTCTCGGCCACTCAATCCCACACCATTCTGTTTGAGAAACGAAAAGACATGAGGGTTTATTGTGTTTGTTATTATTTATTTGATGGGAAAAATGCTAAAAAAAATCCCGAGTTATTTTTAGTTGGATCTTTAATACACAATTGTTTTGGATTGGAATAAAAATACACCAAATAATAAAAATGTGTCATTTAAAACCCAAAAAAATTAGTGTTGTTATTTTCATACCCACGATTTTTTAACAAAATCAAAATTCCAATTTTACCCTGGTTATCTAATTAATTATTAAGTTTTAATATAAAAAAATTCGGTTTTTTGTTAACCATATCAAACCAGAAATTAACCATGGTTATCTTCTTTCTCCTCCTCTCTCTCATATCCTAGTTGCTCCTCTCCTTTTCACATAATTTAGTAGGGACAATTCTTTGGTTCACTCTTAACATGAACCCTTTTGTTCATTTCTCCTTATTTTAGCCAATAAGAATCTGACATCTTATAATATATATAAGAATATATTTATTCACCTCTTTATAAAATAAGGAAACAAAATCTGTATACATTATTATAAAATTTAAAAGTTAAACCACTTATTTATAAACCCAAAACCGATCTATAATTTCATTCTAATTGTAAAATATAAACCCTAACCATCTCATTTGTAAACTCAAACCGACATATAATTTCACTCTAATTGTAAAATCTAAACCCTAACCATCTCATTTGTAAACCCAAACCGACATATAATTTCGTTCTAATTGTAAAATCTAAACCCTAACCATCTCATTTGTAAACCCAAACCGACATATAATTTCGTTTTAATTGTAAAATCTAAACCCTAACCACTTCATTTGTAAACCCAAACCGACATATAATTTTGTTTGAATTGTAAAATCTAAACCCTAATCACCTTATTTGTAAACCCAAACCGATATATCATTTCATTCTAATTGTAAAATCTAAACCAAAACAATATATAACTTTCCTTAAAAAAAATTATACAGAATTTGTTTCCTTAATATGGATTGCTTTTTAATTTAGTTTTGATTTATATTTTTAAACAAAATAATATATAAAAGATTCTCATTGGATTATATATAAAATAATATATAAAAGATTCCTATATATATATATGTAAACAGGAAAGTTCCCTAGGAGTGAACCTAAGTATTTTTCATTTGGTACCTAAACTTAAAGTTAATATATATACAAAGGTTATGTTAAGAGAGAGATTACTTTTTATAGGAAAAGACCTAAACTATGCCAAATTACACATCATTATGCACAATATGATAAATTAATTATCAATAACATCAATTTCAAAACCCAAATTTTAAAAAAGTGGCGAGAAAAAGAAGAAAATTACAGTTTCTTGAGATGCTCCTTTGATACCGAGAAGCTGGTTAATGCTCTAACCACTACCGGCCGGTGACAAATTCAGTTTTAAAAATCAACGGAAAAAATGATAATTGAAAAACATAAAAATCAAACCTTTATCTGTATCAGTCTCCGCCGCACGCACAACAAATCTCCATCCTACGAACAAAGAACAAAATCAGTAAAGAAAAAATCGAAGACATTGTCCAGAAGCATCAATCTATCGAAATGTAAAGTACCCGGTGATCGGAAGACCAATGTCGATGAACCAGAACGCCGACAAGTGAAGTCGACGAAATCAGGATTACAGAGAGAGAACTCCGACTCTGTCTACGGAGGTAACTCTGGATGAATGGATGGAGGAGACGGTGTTGAGAATCGAAGTAGTCATAGAAGCGACGGAGGAAAGAAGAATCGTCTATGGCCGGAGATAATGACGATGATATTAGAGAGAGGGGGAAAAAGAGAGATCCCGGTTCGACATGGTTAACAGAAAACCCAAACTTTTTATATTAAAAATTAATAATTAATTAGATAATCAAGATAAAATTAAAATTTTGATTTTGTTGAAAAATTGTTGGTATGAAAATAACAACACTAATTTTTTTGGGTTTTAAATGACACATTTTTATTATTTGGTATATTTTTATTCCAATCCAAAATAATTGGGTATTAAACGTTCAAATAAAAATAACTTAAGTTTTTTTTTGGCTTTTTTTCCCTTTATTTGATAAATGTATCGTGAAATTTCATTAAAATTATATATATATATATATATAAAAAGTATTTTTAAAAAATACTATTAACCAAGACATGACACGGACCTTCATCTAATTAATACAGTATAGACTTTTAATGAATGCTCTGTTATGGGGTGATGATTTTTCTCTTGCAAAATGAACGTGAATCCTATTTCAAATTTAGGATATACAAAGATATAAGTAAATCTATAATTTGAACTATGTCGATGATGTAGAATGTTTAATCCATGATTCAACAATGACATGAGAGAATGTCTTATCCCACATTTACAGTTTTTAACAAAAAGAAAACAATTATATGAAGAAAAAGACTAATTCTCAAGAGAGCAGTTAGAAATACATTTATTCGTATAATTATTTAAGTGGATGACATCATAGAAATACATTTTTGTGCTCAGTTACAGTAAATTGTTTATATATATATATATATATATATTTGCAGTAATTCAATTTAATATTTACAATGAAATTATCACAACTACTAAATTGAATTACTATTTTCGACGTAAATCTCCAATTTATTTATTTATTAACCTTTATAAAAGATTTCATCTAAACACAATTTCTGGTGGTTCCAAATGATTGGAAAATTCATCTTAAAGATGGTGGACCAGAGTTTAATTTTTGGAAATGCGATTATAAAAATAGTTGCATCACTATATAAACACATAAAACTGCAAGGACACCCAAGATTTTTTTCACATGTATGAAAGTGAGTAGATCGATCTTAAAGTATTCACTTCTATCACTCTTTGGTCTTGTATATTTTCATTTTTGCATTTTCAGATCTTCTAGAACCAATTTTTTAACGAACAAACTTAAAGAATTAGTTACTAAGATCTAAAACTAAAATTGTCATAGTCAATGCATTAACGAATCTGTAACCCTTCAATACTAGATAACACATATGTGTGTTGTAGCGGTGTGCGAGGGTAGCCGCGTGAACACACCCATAACTCTAGTATCTATGGCAATAAATACGTTTATACCAAAATTGTATATATATACATTTGTTTGGTCAAGAAATGAGAAACGAGATATATTGCTTCACGAGAAGTACTCAAAAACAACAATTAAGATGGAATATATTTTAATATTTGGTTTTGTTTGGGCACTAATGTTGATCATTAAGGCTGATGCCACTAGAGTTCATGGAGTTAGAGGAATTGCCATAAACCAAGAATCTGGTTTTGATGAGAACTATGTGGTTACATGGGGACAAGATCATGTCTTAAAATCCAACCAAGGCAAAGAAGTTCAGCTTACCATAGATTATTTTTCAGGTTCTTTGATTTTTTATATTGTTTTTTTTTATTTCCATTTTAAGATACAATTTTATGATGTTGTTCTTAGGAATCATGTCACACACGTATAGGTTCTGGCTTTGAGTCCAAAAACCACTACGGATCAGGATTTTTCCAAATGAGAATTAAAGTGTTTGGAAACGATTCTTCTGGCGTTGTCACTGCCTTTTACGTTCGTATTTGTTTTATTCTCTCCTTTTAGAATAATCATTTTATATGGATCTCAGTTAGCAACATTGGTGAAACTTTTGTCATGTATTTATTTGTGAAATATTGGTTATAGTTGACTTCGAAAGGAGACACCCACGACGAGGTTGACTTTGAGTTCTTGGGGAACGTAGAAGGAAAATCAATAACGTTACAGACAAATGTGTACACCGAAGGTAGAGGAAACAGAGAACAAAGGTTTGATCTTTGGTTCGATCCCACCATTGACTTCCACACTTATGGCATTCTTTGGAATCCATACTATATAGTGTACGTATTTATTTACTTATTATTATTTATGAATACTAAATGAGTGTCACCTTATGTGCATGCGAGTTTGTTTTTTGTTTGTAAAAGTTAATTTAAAAGTTGTCGTGTGATTATTTTTACATAATTAAACAGAATGATTATTGATATATTTGATGTGTATATATAATGACAATTGCCCAAATATAATGACAAGATGATTTGATAATAGGTTTTACGTGGACAGTATCCCAATAAGAGTGTTCAATAACAACACAAGCAATGGCGTGAACTATCCATCGAAGCCAATGCAAGTAGTGAGTAGTTTGTGGAATGGAGAAAACTGGGCAACAGATGGTGGTAAAACCAAGATTAATTGGACCTATGCTCCTTTCAAGGCACATTTCCAAGGTTTCTCCGACTCCGGCTGTCACGTCGATGATCCAAGTAACAATTCCAAAGCTTGCGGTTCATCAATATATATATTGGTGGAACACCATGATGCTAAGTGTCTTCGAGCAGAAGGTCTACAAGACTGTAAGAGAGAAATATATGAACTATGACTATTGTTCTGATCAAGCTAGATTTTCGGTTCTTCCTAGTGAATGTCGATATAGTTAAGTACAATAACAAATATGGTTTTAAACCGAATTCATTGTTTGAATTTGTTTTGCGGTCAAAGTTACTAGCATAAAATTTGTGCTAGTGTTCATTTTGAACAAACCAGCTGATAGAAAGTAGATACATATATACTTAGAGAAGTTAAGAAGATTTTTGGTGTAACAATCTTTCATTTGAGACTGTTGTGAATACCACAGTTTTGTCTAAATTGGAATCTTATAAACTATAATGCCTTCCCTACTTTTAAGTTATATTCCATCATTGTTCATGGATCCATTACTCCCAAACACACTCGATTTGTATTTGTTGCATGATTTCACACATATTTGGCTAGTATCAACCGCCTTATCCATATATCAGTATGAAACAATTGATTTTATACTCAAATAATACGGCGATTGTATTCGTGCACTAGCTACCTCACAAAACCGATTTTAAACTACAATAAAATAAAACTGTATGATATAATTAATTAAAAGCTGACAGAAGAAACTTATAGGCCTAAATGAAATAAAAGCGTACAAAATGTTTGTTCATTATTAACATTTCTAAATTAAGTCACATTAAAAACAAAGCTATAAACTAGTGAATTTAATATGTGATAGCTTATTTTATACTCCCTCAGTTCCATTATAAAAGGTTTTTTTTGTCTAAAAGCACAAAGATTAAGAAATAATAAATGTTTAATCATTTCACATAGTTAAAGTTAAACCAATAGAAAAACACTGTAGAATTTAAATAGTCAAAAAAATTAAATTAATATTAAAAAATGCATATAAACTTGAAAAAAATCTTATAATATAGAACAAACGGGAAAGGCTAAAAGATCTTATATACTGGAACACAGAAAGTATATATATATATTTTTTATTGTCTCTCCAAATAGTTATAAAATTAAAACTAATATCTAAGAATGTTGACCAATTTTTTCAATTTTTATTTAATTTTATAGTGTGTAATTAAACTTGTCACCATTTTTTTTCTTTTCCATAACTATATATATGTTGACCAAATAGTTATAGAATTGAGACTTATCATTTAGAGGGGATATTCAACTTATTTTAAGGATTTGTGTAAGATTTTAATATTTTAGAATTTTGAAAGATTTAGGAGATTTTTGAGATATTTGATTGTGTTTTCTATTTAAAAAAAAAATGAAATGTGATCCTATGAGATTTTATTAGTAAATTTTTGATGATTTTAAAATATTTTACAACACAAAGTTACGTCTTCATCATCTGGCCACCACCACACAGTTAAATTTGGTCAAGATGATCCACCTAATAACATAATCGATTGTTGAGATTTGAGTTCTTTATTAAATCCTGCAACAAAGAAAAAGAAGCTTCAAGTGAGATGAAGAAGCTAAGCGAAGATAAACCATAATTTTGGAACTGGTGAACGACAAAGCTGTTACACTTGAAAACATATTAGAGACGAAGATCACGAAACGCAATTCAAAAGTTCTCAGTTTTTTAAATTGAGATTGATGTCTCTTTATTAAGATCTTACTTGTGCATTGCCATTTCAGACCACAACCTTGAGAAGAATACACAATTCTCCAGAAAATATCTGATTCTATAGTGCATAAGAAACATAATATGATCTATGAGGTTTAAAGGAACAAACTTTTAGATTACTTTTAGAATCTGATCTATACTAACGATCCAAATTCAACAGCCACAACAACAACACAAACTATGTACTTTCCAAATTATTTCAATCAATCAAAGTTGAAAAAATTGAATCTCTCTCAACCAATCCACAAATTCAGTCTCTAGTTCAAAAACAATGGAACTAAACAAAACATAGAACAATCTCTTTCATTAAGAAATACTTTAAAATCACTCAAAATGCTGAATGATCTTGAAACCCGTACCCATATAGAATTAGCAGTACCAACGAGATTCAAATTAAGAGGGAGAAGAGATAGAGCTTACCGAACAGAGATGGTTGTGGTTTGACTCACAGGAAGAGATGAAGCTTCATGTTCACTGGTGGAGAAGGTGGTAGAGCTGTCGTCAGAGTTCTTTTGCAGTCTGTTTTTTTTTTTTTTTTTTTTTTTTTTT
>NC_025695.1:20356234-20359826 GCF_000633955.1 Camelina sativa | reverse complement strand
TTTTTTTTTTTTTTTTTTTTTTTTTTTTGTGAAATATAGACTATTTGAATCTCATTGGTACTGCTAATTCTATATGGGTACTGTAACACCGTCCCGCCTTATCGGCCAAGACAACGTGTTATTCAAATGGTCCCGCCAAAATGCTTCTTTCTTAAAAATAAAACTCTTCAATCATAAAACTTGTTCCACAACTCACAAAGCTTTTTAACTTGAGGGAAAAGATAAAAGGGTGAACACAATGACGACATTCTAATCACATTTAACAATCAATGCATAGCATAGAATTAGACTCCATATTCTTGACATACATCCAACAAGCATAACGGTTTCACCATAATACTCAATCTAGCATATTCATAATATTACTTAAACCATATCTAAACACCAACACATTCATTGGTACACACATTCATCATCAATATCGCTAAACCGAAATCTCATCGGCTTAGCATGGCACGAAACAAATCCCATGTTTGTCCAATTACCAGGTATGAAACAAATCCCATGTTCCAGCCATCACGAGGCACAAAACAAATCCCATGTTTGTGTCCCCAACCCACAATCTCTTTTCATATCACCACACAACGATCATCATGTTACACATCAACTCATCATATCATGTCATCATTCATTATAATCATACATCTAATCATAATATCAAATCATACAATATCAAACAATAGACATATCCAAACACATAGTTTCCAAGCCTATACAAGCAATTCATGAAGAACATGCTTAGAAAATAATCATTGTGTTTCCGCGATTACCACCCTCACCTTTGCCACTTAAATGTTGAAACTCAATTTTCCTTTCCCATGTCAGACCTATACAAGCTTCAGCCCCATCCAACCTCAGTTTGCCAACCAAACATTACAATGTCACCATTTATTCTATACAAACGAGCCTCATAAACACATGAGTAAAACCACAACTAACCGTTAAAATCACAATCCCACCGTTGAATATTTAGATTATATCTCAGCTCGATCAGGTAAGTTTTGGACTACCGAATGCTGTTCCAAAGAGACAACCTCGAATCTGAATTCTAGAGTTGCAGGTTCGGACTGGTTCACATATTTCTTGCGCAGGAGCAACGAACATAACTTCTTGAATATAACTCCGATCGGACTTCCGTCAGTTGCTACGAGCTCATGGCTTGATGTTGATCACGACAGTGTTTTTAGATTGATAAACCAATGTCAAATCCGGCATCCGACGAGCCTCCAAAGTCGCCTCTTCAAACTGCTATTATATCCTTCTTAACTCTTTCTTGTTCTTCTTTTCTCCACCTTTCAGTTACTCCGGCGTTGCTCCTCCACCACCACCGAGGCTTTCCACAGTTATGACATGAACAAACATACCCCACCAGTGTTCCACAACATCATGACGTACTTCTCTCCCCTCTCTACACATCCCATTCTCTCTCTCTCTCTCTCTCTCTCTCTTCTTTTCTCCTCACGACCCTCTTTTCTCCTCCTCTCTCTTTCCAATAACAACACAACAAGAACACGTCCACTTCTGCTCAAGACACAATGATCTAGTTGCTATGTTCTTAGGGTTTTTGATGGACGTTCCCTTTGACGGCTCATGAAGGAGATACACATCCATGTATTACGCTCATACTTCGACACACATAAACCCTTGTCGTTTTGTGTTTTGCTCATTTAGGTTGCTAATGGGCTGAACTAACAAAATTGGCCCAACTTCCAATTATAAAACTGGGGATGTTACAAGTACGGGTATCAAGATCATTCAGCATTTAGAGTGATTTCAAAGGATTTCGTAATGAGAGATTGTTCTGTGTTTTGTTTAGTTCCATTGTTTTTGAACTAAAGACTGAATTTGTGGATTGGTTGAGAGAGATTCAATTTTTTCAACTTTGATTGATTGAAATAATTTGGAAAGTACAGTTTGTGTTGTTGTTGTGGCTGTTGAATTTGGATCTTTACTACATATCAGATTCTAAAAGTAATAAAAAATGCTATCTTTTAAGGGGGTGTATTCAACTTGACATTTTAAGTGATTTGTATAAAATTTACAAATTCTATGTTATTCAATCATGGAGTTTAAAAAATCTATTTAAAACCACTGTTATTGAACTGATAATTTAAAAATCTACTTTAAAGTCCACTGTTATTCAAAACTGTTTGTGGATTTGGATTTTAATGGCTTTTAGGGATTCTGGAGGATTTGAGAGGATTTATTTAGTTAAAAATACAGAAATCCAAATCTCATGGTTTTAGGTGAGATTTGAAAGAATTTTACAGAAAATCATATCAACTTCCCAAAAATCTATCAAAATTCCAAAATTTCCTAAATCCCATCAAATTTTCCAAAATCATGGTTTCAATATACCCCTAAAATTCTACCTTAAAAGATAGGATTTTGTTACTCATATTGCAAAATCATTCAAAATAGCATTTTCTTAAAAAAATTGTGATATTTTGAATACCACTAGATTTCATGTAAGTTTTATAAATCTATTATTGAATAACAAGAGATTTTAGATTATTTTAAATGATTTTACATAAATTTCAAATTGAATAACATAGGATTTTAAAAAAAGCATTAAAAAAAAGCATTTTAAAAAAACATTTTTTAAAAAAAAGTTGTGATATTTTGAATACCACTAGATTTCAAGTAAGTTTTATAAATGCATTATTGAATAACAAGAGATTTTAGATTATTTTAAATGATTTTACATAAATTTAAATTGAATAACATAGGATTTTAAAAGATTTTTTAGAATCATCAATTGAATAACAAATGATTTTAAAAATACTCTAGAATCTTCTAAAATATCAAATTGAATACTGAATATTGACCAAAAAAAAAATCTATTGATTGTTTTAGAAACAAATATCATATAAATGGTATTTTTTTTTTATGATATGTCATTATAGGTAAGAGTTTTTCACATATCTACGTAATAGTAAAAATAAACATTTTGTTGACCAGAATTTTGGTACAAATGTAAGTGTAAACAAGCATGTATGACTTTGAATTATAGATAATCAAGTACGTCCATTTTTATTTATCTACACAAAACATGAAATTTATTGTAAAACACTAGATTGTGGACTCCATAACCAAGCCCATATTCGGTCCTTAGATGTTCAAGACTTTAGCTCCATTGGGCCAAGGCCCATCGGCCATGTTCTCCTTATATCGGTTTAACCTTAGACTTATGTACTCTACTATATATACTTGTGTAACCTCGAGATTAATCAATAAGAACAAGAGATTTCGTTCCCTAAATCCTCTAGTTTACAACACGTTATCAGCACGATAACCTCTAAGTCCAGCTGAGAAAACCCTAACCCTAAAACCCTAAGCAGCCGCCGATTAATCCCTCTCTTCCAAACCATAAACCGCCTTTGTTGTTCTTCTTCTTCTTCGAGACTTATCTCCTTGTCTCGGAGATCTCTCGGTGATAATCCAAAACTCTCGGCGATTACTCCTTGTTCGGAATCCATCATCGTCCGCGGTCCTGTTCCTGTTCGAAGATCGAGTTTTGTCCGAGTTATGTTCGAGTTCGAAACCAAGGCGTGTTCGTGATCGAAATTTTATTGAAGACTTGATCAAGGTT